>NW_025400875.1:0-1236 GCF_016433145.1 Gracilinanus agilis
TACCAAACTCTGTGGGATGTAGCCAAGGCAGTACTCAGGGGGACATTCATATCCTGGAGTGCATATATTAACAAATTAGGGAGGGCAGAGATTAATGAATTGGGCATGCAACTTAAAAAACTAGAAATCAAGCAAATTTAAAATGCCCAGATGAAAACTAAATTAGAAATATTAAAAATCAAGGGAGAAATTAATAAAATCAAAAGTAAAAGAACTATTGAATTAATAAATAAGACTAGAAGCTGGTATTTTGAAAAAAACAGATAAAATAGACAAGGTACTGGTCAATCTAATGAAAAAGGAAAAAAGAAAACCCAATTGACAGTATCAAAGATGAAAAGGGAGACCTCACTTCTAATGAAGGGGAAATTAAGGCAATCATTAAAAACTATTTTGCCCAATTATATGGCAATAAGTATAGCAATCTAGGTGATATGGATGAATATTTACAAAAATATAAATTGCCTAGATTAACAGCACAAGAAATAGAATACCTAAATAATCCCATATCAGAAAAAGAAATTGAACAAGCCATCAATGAACTCCCTAAGAAAAAATCTCCAGGGCCTGATGGATTCACAAGTGAATTCTATCAAACATTCAAAGAGCAACTAATCCCAATACTATACAAATTATTTGATATGATAAGCAAAGAAGGAGTCCTACCAAATTCCTTTTATGACACAAATATGGTACTGATTCCAAAGCCAGGTAGATCAAAAACAGAGAAAGAAAACTACAGACCAATCTCTAATGAACATAGATGCAAAAATCTTAAATAGAATACTAGCAAAGAGACTCCAGCAAGTGATCAAGAGGATCATCCACCATGATCAGGTGGGATTTATACCAGGAATGCAAGGATGGTTCAACATCAGGAAAACCATCCACATAATTGACCATATCAACAATCTAACAAACAAAAATCACATGATATCTCAATAGATACTGAAAAAGCCTTTTGACAAAATACAGCATCCATTCCTATTGAAAACACTGAAAAGTATAGGAATAGAAAGACCTTTCCTAAAAATAATAAACAGTATATACCTAAAACCATCAACAAGCATCATATGCAATGGGGATAAATTAGAAGCCTTCCCAATAAGATCAGGAGTGAAAGAAGGATGCTCATTATCACCCCTATTATTTAACATGGTACTAGAAACACTAGCAGTAGCAATTAGAGAAGAAAAAGAAATTGAAGGTATCAAAATAGGCAATGAGGAGACTAAG
>NW_025400876.1:0-2291 GCF_016433145.1 Gracilinanus agilis
AAAGAGACAGCCCCCCCCCCCCGCAAAAATGAATTCTGAAAAACCTGAAAATAACTTTTTAAAAAGTAGGATTGGCCAACTTGAAAGAAACACAAAAACTCAAGGAAGAAAATAAATTCCTAAAAATTAGAATTTGACAAGTAGAAGCTAATGAATCATAAGACATCAGGAAACAATAAAATAAAATAAAAAGAAGAAAAAAAATAGAAGAAAATCTAAAACACTTTACCGGAAATACAGATAACCTGGGAAATAGATCCAAAAGATAATCTATGAATCATTGGAATACCTGATAACTATGATTTTAAAAAAAAGAGCCTGGGCTCCATTTCAAGAAATCATAAATGAAAATTGCCCTGACATCCTCAAACAAGACATAAAAATAGAAATTGAGAGAATCTACCAATCACCTTCTGAAAAGAGACCCCGAAACAAAATACCCCAGAACTATTATAGCCAAATTCCAGAACTCCCAGGCCAAGGAGAAAGTGCTACAAACATCCAGAAGGAAACAATTCAAATATCATGGAGTCACAGTCAGTATTACACAGGACCTAGAAGCTTCTTCATTAAAGGACTTGAAAGTATGGAATAAGATATTTTAGAAGGCAAAGGACCTAGGACTACAGCCAAGAATTACATACTCAGCAAAACTGTGCATAATTCTCCAGGGGAAAAATTTTGATGTTTAGTGAAATAGAGGAATTTAGACTTTCCTGACTAAAGAATAAGAGCTGGGAAAAATGGAAAACTGTATGGCAGAAACTAGGCACAGATCAACATCTCACCCAAAACACCAAGATAAAGTAAAAATGGATATATGATCTAGAAAAAAAAAAGGTGACACCACAAACAAGTTAGGGGAACATGGAAAAGTTACCCATTAGACTTATGGATAAAGGAAAAAATTGTGAACAAACAAGAAAATGAAATGGATAATTTTGATTACATTAAATTAAAAGTTTTTGTACAAACAAAGCCAATGCAACCAGGATTAGAAGGAAAATAACAAAATTGGGGGAAAATTATAGCAAGTGTTTCTGACAAGTATTTTTTTTTTTTGGAAAGGGTTTTAGTTTTTCCCCATTACAGAAAAAAGTATCTCAAATATATAGAGAACCAAGTCAAATTAATAAAAATACAAAGCATTCTTCAATTGAAAAGTGGTCAAAAGACACAAACAGGCAGTTCTCAAAGGAAGAAATTAAAACTATCCATAGTCATATAAAAAAGATGCTCCAAATCACTATTGACTAAAGAAATGTAAATTAAAACAAGTCTGAGATTCTAGCTCACACCTATCAGATTGGCTTACATGGCTGTAAATATTGGAGGGAATGCTGGAAAATTGGGACACTAAAGCACTGTTGATAGAATTGTAAACTGATATTTTCTCCATTTTGGAGAGCAATATGGAATCAGGCTCAAAAGGCCATAAAACTGCAAACCCTTTGACCCAGAAATGTCACTACTGGGTCTATATCCTAAACAAATCAGAGATAACGGAAAATGAGCTACTTGTTACCAAAATATTTTAGCAGCAGTTTTTGCAGTGGCAAAGAATTGAAAACTGAGGGGTCATCCATCAGACTTTGCTTATAATGGTTTAGTCCTTCATAGCTGACCATATAATATTTCTATTACTGTATACATCGTTCTCTTGGTTGTGCTCACTTCAGTTTGCATTAGTTTATATACGACTTTCCAGGTTTTTCAGAATTCATTTTTGCGGGGGGGGGGGGCTGTCTCTTTTTGCCATCATCTCCATTTGGTCCATTATCTTCCTTAGGAAGTTGTTTTCTTCAATGTATTTTTTGTGTCTCCCTTTCCTTTTGGCTTATTCTGTTTTTTAGGGAGTTGATTTTTTTCAGCAACTCTCCCCCCCTCACCCCCCACAGCTGTTTAGTTTTTCTGTCAATTCTCTTATTATTTGGTCTTTTAACTTCTTTTCTAGTTCTTCTAAGGGTTCTTTTGGTGCCTAAAATTCTTTTAGACTTTCTTTAAGGCTTTACATGTTTCCTTTCTGGCACTCTTGTCCTCTTGTGAGTTGGTATTTTGGTCTTCCCTGTCTCTAAAGTAAATTTCTAATGTCAATTTTTTTTGTCTTTGCTCATTTTTCTAGTTTTTCCCCCCATTGCTTTATTTATCTGTTGAGATTCTTCTGTTCCTGGAGTAGAGGGAACAGTATTCCCAGCTTGCAGAATCATCTTCTCTGGCACTTGGGATAGGCTGGGTTGCTTTTCTTTCTCATGGTGCTTCTGTTTAGGGAATGGCCCTGCTAACTTGCTCTG
>NW_025400877.1:0-3255 GCF_016433145.1 Gracilinanus agilis
GTATTGGTTCTAAGGCAGAAGAGTGGTAAGGGGTAGGCAATGGGGGTGAAATGACTTGCCCAGGGTCACACAGCTAGGAAGTGTTTGAGGCTAGATTTGAACCTAGGACCTCCCATCTCTAGGTCTAGCTCTCAATACACTGAGCCCCCCAGCTGCCCCCTATTCAGTACTTTTGAAAAATTGTACTGGCATTTTGCTTGACTCATTTAAAAACTTCACTGATTCTTTTTGTAACCATTTTCCTTCTCTTTGGTCTATTCTTTTTTTGTAGTGTGTGTGAAAAGCTTCCTTTTGATCCTCCCACTCTACCATCCTGATCAAGATTTTCCTCAAGTCCCGAATTGTCATACTCATCTGGTTCTTCTGTTTTTCCAATGGTTTTTGTTTTCTTTCTTTCACTGGTGGTTCTTTTTCTTTCCAGTCTCTTAAGGTAGATGGTTGGTCCCTAGAATTGTCTTTAGCTTTCTTAATATCTCGATATGTACTCTGCTTTGTCAATCTTATCTACTCCCACATTTTCAACTATTATCTCTGCACATTTGACTCCCAAATATAGCTCTAATTTCTCTTTTGAGCTCTACACCCACATTTCCAAAGATTAAGAGAACATCTTTACCAGGATTTCTTCCTGACATCACACATGCAACATTTCATATCTCAACTATATTTCCTTTAACCAAATCTCTTCAACAGTAAGACCACTTTCCTATATTATCTTTGACCCTTCTCTTTCTCCTATATTTTTAATCAGCATCACATCCTTTTAATTATATTACTACACTATTTCTTACACTTGTCTTTTCTTCTTTTTCTTATTGTCAGCACTGAATATATACCTTGCTGAACCTAACAGGTCTTTGTCTTTAATATCCTCCCTCTTTCAATCTATTTCTCATAGAATAGCCACCTTAATCCTACATTTGAAATCCTTTATTCACTTCCTTTTGCCACTGAATAAAATTTAAACTTTGTCCAAATTTTGAAGTTTTTCCACAATCTACTACTACTCTACATTTCTCTCCTTTATGAACTTACCCACAATCAATATTTCAATATACAAAGAACTGCCTGTGTGAATTTAAGTTACCTAACATTTTTGGTCCTTGATTTGCTCTCCTGTAAAAGAAGGGAGTTCATTATTCCAGAGGTCTAAAGATGAATCTTGCTATCCATCTCTTAAGAGTGTGGAGATACTCCTGAAACTAACATGCCTGTCTTCCATGAGCTACCTTACTATACAGATATATTGGACACAGAGTCACTCTGTCCAAAAGAGATAATCAGGACTCTGTGGTGAGCCAGAAGTCTTTCTCATTACTCTTGACATCTTTGCTTAAGCCTTGCTCACTCATGCCTTCATGGTGTTTTCTGGCTGACATTGATAAATGGTCTATCACAAATCTACCTGAAGCATCTTAAGCCCTTAAACTATCTTTGTAGTCAGTTGTTGCTACCAAATATCCTGAAACATCCTGCTTCTTTTTTCCATCTCTTCCTGAGACTTTCTCTCCATTCCCAACTCTTCCTTAAACCATCCTTTCGTGGATTATAAATATGAATTGTACCTATACCTCTTAGGCTGGGGGGAAGGGGGGCTCCATTCTGAATATCCTCTGGCATATATGTTTAAACTCTTTTCCCTGTCATTAAATCTTTATCTCAAAATAGGACTCCTGGCTTTTTGGGGGGAGGGTTTCTTGATTGACAAGAGATAAACCCCAAATGCAGAATAAGATATACATTATTGGACATGGTCAAGGAGAAAATTTGCTTTAAATGTGAACATTTGTTATGAGGTTTTTGTCCCTCCCCTCCCCACCTTGGTTGTTTTATGGGTGAGAGGATGGGAGAAAAAATGTGTATGAAAAAAAATATTTTAAAATCAGAAGGGGTTGAACTAGATATCCTTTAAGGCTAACTTCCAGCTCTTTAATCATGTGGGTAAATACCTTTTCATCTAAAAAAATGCTGTCATTTTCTGAAAATTCTGCCAATAGAAACTTCTCTTATACTCAAACCTAGGTCTTCCTGTCCTGAGGTCTCAGGCCATTTACTATGCCACAGCTGCCTGCCAGTAATCTGTGTTGATTTCTTTTCACTATATGATTGTCTCCTAGATGCAGCTTTGCTCAAGATTGCTCTCCCAGTCTTTTACCACTCTGAGAGGATGTGTTTCATCATCAAATCTGTAGAATCAAAACTGACCATTACATTATTCTGAATTTTTAGTTTTTCCCTCTTTATATTATGGTTATATATTTTTTTCTCTTGGTTCTGCTTTTTTCAGTATTAGTTCATTTAAGTTTCTCTGGAATTCTTATTTTCAGTTTCTTATAGAGCGATTTTATATGTGTGTGAATATATATATGTATTGTGTGTATCTATCTATTGAGAACTTGAAAATTATATGTTCCTGTCTTTAATTTTGGTTATCATATTCCCTATGAATATGTATTACGCTAAATACTTGGAATATAAATATAAACTGAGATAGTCTCTTTCTTCTATGGGCTTGGAAACAGGAAGACATCTTCATGAGTTTAAATCCAGCTTCAGATACTTACTAGCTGTGTGATTCCAGGCAACACTAATGCCTCTCCACCTTATTTCCTCATCTGTAAAATGAACCAGAGGAAAAAAAAGTATCTTTGCCAAGAATGGGGCCACAAAGTCAGACATAACTGAAATGACTCAACGACATATAGAGGAGTGGCAGCCAGGGGAAAAAAATATTTATAATCAGGGGAAGCACTTGGATTATGAGCCAATGGGCAAATAGGCTGTCTCACCCTTTCTAGTAAAAAAAAAGAAGTAGAAAAGAGGATGGTCATGGTGGCAGGGCAGAAAGTAGGATGTCCATGCTGGTTAGGACCCCAGTTATCTGATGGATGGTAGAATGATAAATGAAATAAATTCAGGGTTATCTCTTAAGTTTCTACCTTTATATAGTCCTTTTTGGTAAAAAGTGCTTTGCATTTGTGATAATTATTTGAGCATCACAGTTTCATTTTGAGGTAGGTATTTTCATTGCCATTTTAGTTTTAATATTGGTTACTCCTCTCCACCTTTAGGGCCTCCACATTAGTCCACACTTTAACTTCTTGCCCTGGCTATTACTGTAGCCCAAAACATGCACCACCACTCCCCAAGTCCTCCCACCATTCAGCTACCTGATATTCCTAGTCTATGCTGCCCCTTTGTTTAAAATTTTTCGTGGCCCCTATTTCCTCTGAGACAACATATAAACTCCTTAGC
>NW_025400878.1:0-2214 GCF_016433145.1 Gracilinanus agilis
GCAGGATACAAAGGAAGATACCATTAGGGAGTGGACTAAAAGGGGAGACAATAGGAAGGAACCATGGTAAATGGGTGGGAGGAGTAGGAAGTTACCATTAGGGAGGGGAGGACAAAGTGAGACAGCTAGAAGGAAGCATAGGGAATCAGTGGAGGGAGGTGGAAGTCATCATTAGGCAGGGGAGATTGATTGATAGATTATAGACAGATTGATAGATGGACAGTTGCATGGAAAGACAGATTTGTGTGACCGAGGACCAATTGATATGTTATATGACAGATTTTATATTGATTGATAGATGGATGGTATATGATAGATTACTAGGTTGATGAATTAGAGATTGATAGATGAATACAGTAAATGATAGATAATGCATAGGTGGATAGATGGAGAGATGAAAGATAGAGAGACTGAAAGACAGCTGGATCAATGGTAGAGTACATAGATTATAGACTGAATGATCAATACATTGCTTGATAGATTATAACTAAATGGAAGGATAGATCAATACATGGATTGATTATAGATTGATAAATGGATAGAAAGACAGATTGGGAGATTGCAGATGGATAGACTGATGAATAAATGGATGTAGATAGGTACATGGATAGGGGAACGGATAAATAGATGGCTGGATGGATATATGATGGGTAGACAGACATAACAGCTGGATGAACAGACAGATAATTGGATGACTAATTGTTAGGTTATAGACTGGTTTATTGATAACATATTGATTGATCAGTAGGCAGATTGAGTAAAAGGCATATGATAGCATGAGAGGTCAATGATATACTGATCATGAACTGATTGACAGGTGGATGGACAGATAGATGGAAGGATGGAAAGGTAGAAAGATGATGTATTGACATGTAGTAAAAAAGATTGTTTATAGATAGAAAGGTAGATGGATAGACTCATGCATGTGTGCCAGGACAGAAGGATGGATAGATGTTTGGACAGATTGATGATTACTAGATGGAATGACAGATTGCATATTGGTTGATCAATTGACTGATGGATAGAGATATACATCATCAATTGGTAGATTGATGGATATATTGGTTGAGAGTTTACTGATTGTTTTGGTAGACTGTGAGACAGATGTTTAAATTTCATATAGAAAGATTTGTTTCTTATTCAATGTCATCATTGACTCTATCGTTTTCCAGTACTAGTCAAGTTTCATCATGGTGGATACTTTGGAAATATTTAAAAACCGTAGAGTTAATGTAAAATTGTCATAGTACTTGAAATTTGCTTGTAACAAGGTATCTGCCTGTCCTACTTTGTTTGCAACTTTGCCTTTTTTTTCATAATGTCTCTAAAATAGTCCCCATATGTTTTTTTTCTATCATTCATTTTCCTAATGTCATCCTTAACACCTGAACTTTTGCTTTTAACTCTACTTTCACTGGAAGCCTACATCTCTTTCTCAGAGTATCCTCAGTACAGTATTAGAGGGAACAATTAAGGCGACTCTTACCTCATCTGTTTTATATGATCTGTTTCTTCGATGGCTTCCTTAACAGCCATTAATTCACAAAGTTTCAACTTAGGTAGAGACTGAAATGTCCTTAGAGTTGTAGGAAGCCATAGCTCAGTGGTAACAAGACTGGGCTCCAAGTCAATCAGAGACGAGTTTCAATCTACAGAAGGCAGCTGCCAGTAGAGTGTCAACCATGTCTCCTATTTATTCTCCATGCCCTAGTAATAAATTTCAATTTGATATAATTAAGATCATTAGCATTGCTGTATAAGATCATATCTATGTCATACAGAAGTATATATTTTTCACTTTTCCTCCATATCTGTGAGTTCTATAATGCGATAGTAATCTGTTTGTAGGTATGATGATTTTCATTTGTTCACAGCAATATTTATGAAATGGAGAGATCCATTGTAGGAAATTTTATGATTCTGTTTAAGAAGGTCAGTTTCTTCATTTTCTTAGATGCTTAAATCACTTATTCCCAGTGTGTTCAAAATACTTCACCTATATTTTTTGTGTTAATTATTTAACATCTGTTTTCAACTTTTTCAACTTTTAATTGGAAAACTGCATTTCTCTCTCTGAGCATCCTCACTATACTATCAGAGGGAAGAATAAAGCTATGCCGTACCTCATCTGTTGTTTATCACCCACTTCTTAGATGGTCTCCTTATCAGCCATTAATCCAAGAGGTCCACCTTGGCTAGAGATTGAAATGTCCT
>NW_025400879.1:0-1023 GCF_016433145.1 Gracilinanus agilis
GCAACTATGCCCCCGCCCAAGCGGGGCTCATAATCCATATCGTTCTCAAAGAGTTACTATTTTTATTTTATAGTCTTGGCTCCTAACACCAATACACTGTGGTAAAATAGAATATAATAGACTTCTATTTTACCACAATTACTCAGGACAATTCTGAGGGACTTATGGTAAAGAATGCTACCCACATTCAGAGGAAGAACTGCAGGAGTAGAAATACAGAAGAAAAACAACTGCTTGAACACATGGGCTGAGGCAGACATGATTGGGGATGTAGACTCGAAACTACCCCACCAATGTAACTATCAATAATATGGAAATAGGTCTTGATCAATGACACATGTTAAAACCAGTGGAAGTGTGCATCAGCTATGGGGGGGGAGGTTCGGGGCTGAAGGGGAAATTAAGAGTATGAATCATGTAACCATGTTAACTTTTCTAAAAAATAAATATTATTAAATGTTAACAAAAAGACAAGGGGTTTGGAATATTAGGAATGGACTCTTTCTCAGGTGTCAGAAAGGTTCCATGCCCACTGGTAGCTACTATGAATATTATTTCTTTCTCTCTTCTGTCTTGGGTTGGATGATACCAACAATAAAAGAGTATGTGCGAGATAACCTGCCTAGTTGGATCCCACGAATGCATTCAACTCAGTGCCACCCAGGGCCATCCAGTTGGCATTGAAAAGGGATAGCTTCTATTTTGAGCCCATTAGTAGAATAGAGGTAATGTGACACGTCACTTGGTCTACTATCTGGGAGAATGATAACTTTAATCATTGTCACTTACACAGTGATTAGGAACGTTGTCTCCTTGGCCTAATATTTTAACATAAGTCTGTAACTAACAATCAATGCCTTGAAGATCTGATTAAGCTATGAATTGTTTGACAGGAGAAATAATATCCTGGTGCAGTCAGACTATATTTTATATTCATTTTTTACACATAGCTGTGAAAGGCAGATATTTTTAATGTTTTTTCTTATTTGGTTAGTAGTATAATTCCTAATATTAAGGTCCCAT
>NW_025400880.1:0-2755 GCF_016433145.1 Gracilinanus agilis
CCTTCCTTCCTTCCTTCCTTCCTTCCTTCCTTTCTCTCTCTCTCTCTCTCTCTCTCTCTCTCTCTCTCTCTCCCTTTCTTGTTATAATTTATTTATTTATTTAGAATATTTTTTCATGGTTACATGATTCATGATTTTTCCCACCCCTCTTCCCTCCCCCCTTCCAGAGATGACAAGCAATTCCACTGGGTTATACATGTATCATTGTTCAAAACCTATTTACAAATTATTCATATTTGCAATAGAGTGATCTTTTAACACCAAAACCCCAATCATATCCCTGTTGAATCATGTGATCAATCATCTGTTTTTCTTCTGCGTTTCTGCTCCCACAGTTCTTTCTCTGGATGTGGATACATTCTTTCTCACAAGTCCCTCTGGATTGTCCTGGATACATTATTACTAGTAGCAAAGTCAGTTATATTCGATTGTGCCACAATGTATCCGCCTCTGTATACAATGTTCTCCTGGTTCTGCTCCTTTCACTCATCTTGACTTTCTGACTTAGAGATGTTCTGGGCCAGAAAGCAAGGTTTTAAAAAATAAACTAGAAAAAGAGTATATTGGGCATGCAACTAAAGAAAAATTAGAAAAAGAAACTAATTTAAAATCTCCAAACTATTTCTGAAAATTTTGAAAATCAAAGGAAAGATTAATAAAACTGAAAGTAAAAACAATCATTGAACTAGTAGATAATTCCTTGAAATGTGATATCTAGGCTCTTTTTTTAAATATGGCTCTCAATAGTCCAATAATCTTAAATTATCTCTCCTTATTTTCCTTGTCAATTGTTTCCCCAATGAAATATTTCACATTTTATTCTATTTTTTATTTAGTTTTACTGTTCCATGTATCAAGGAGTCATTAGCTTTCACTTGCCAATTCCTAATTTGCTTTGTTTTGAATCTTTAGTATAATATATTTAATATGTACTATAAGAATTAATATAAAATTTAATCTTTAATATATAACCTTTATATCTTTTATATGATCTTTAATATTAATATAATAACTATTAATGCTCTTTAATCTTTAATAATTTTTAACATTCATTTTTTGAAATTTTGAGATCCAAATTCTTTTTTCCCCTCTTTACTTTACCCATTCAAAAGATAAGAATGTGATACTAGTTATACATATGAAGTCATGCAAAACATATTTGTACCTTAGTCGTATAAAAAAAAAACACAAGAAAAATAAAGTGAAAAAATAAGGCACCAACATGCAGCCAGATTTCATCAGTTCCCCTTCTGGAGATGATTAGCATTTTATCATGAATTCTCTGAAATTGTCTCGGCTCATTGTACAGCTGATCATCGTACAATATTACTGTTACTGTGTATGCTGCTTCTGCTTATTTCCCTTTGTATCAGTTCATTCAAGTCTTCCCAGGTTTTTCTGAAGGCATCCTGCTCATCATTTCTCGAATTTTATTTTTTTTTTGTTGTCATGCAAAACACACCTCCATATTGGTCATTTTTATAAGGGCAAACTCATGCATAACCAAAACCCCAAATTTTAACCAGAAATACGCTGATGCGAAAGATGACTCCAACAGTTCTTTCTCTGGAGGTGCATTAGCTGAGAGCAGTCAAGTTTTCACAGATAATCATTATACAGTATTGCTGTTACCGTAGAAATTGGCCTCTCAGTTCTGCTTATTTGCTCTGCATCAGTTCCTACAGGCCTTTCCAGTTTTTTCTAAAATCATCTTGCTTATCATTTTTAATAGCCCAATAAGTGTCCCACCACCAGCACGCACTACAA
Source organism: Gracilinanus agilis (assembly GCF_016433145.1). Lineage (NCBI taxonomy): Eukaryota > Metazoa > Chordata > Mammalia > Didelphimorphia > Didelphidae > Gracilinanus > Gracilinanus agilis. Next base: position 1,768 of record NW_025400880.1, read on the forward strand.
TCTGTTCAGCTTTTCCCCAGTTGATGATGGACAACCCCTCAATTTCCAATTTTTTGCCCCTATAAAAAGAGCTGCTACGGGGGGCAGCTGGGTAGCTCAGTGGATTGAGAGCCAGGCCTAGAGACGGGAGGTCCTAGGTTCAAATCTGGCCTCAGACACTTCCCAGCTGTGTGACCCTGGGCAAGTCACTTGACCCCCATTGCCTACCCTTACCACTCTTCTGCCTTGGAGTCAATACACAGTATTGACTCCAAGACGGAAGGTAAGGGTTTAAAAAAAAAAAAAAGAGCTGCTACGAATATTTTTGTACAAATAGGTCCTTTCCTCTTTTTTAATTAACTCTTTGGGATACAGAGCCAGTATGCATAGCAACGTGGTGTTTGATAAACCCAAAGAGCCCAGCTTTTAGAATAAGAACTCACTACTTAATGAAAACTGCTGGGAAAAGTAAAGCATAACAAATGCGACACTAATTGGTAGTTTGATTGGTATGGCTCTGAATAAGTAAATTAATTTAGATGTAATTATCATTTTTATTATTTGGTCTACCCATCAACAACTAATATTTTCCAATTGTTTAGATTTAACTTTAATCTGTGTGAAAAATGTTTTGTAATTGTGTTCACATAATTCCTGTATTTGCCTTCCAATTCTAATTCTTAATGAATTATTTTCTTCAGTGAATTTGTACTCTTTCCATTTGGCCAGTTCTACTTTTTTTTTTAAACCCTTGTACTTCGGTGTATTGTCTCATAGGTGGAAGATTGGTAAGGGTGGGCAATGTGGGTCAAATGACTTGCCCAGGGTCACACAGCTGGGAAGTGGCTGAGGCCGGGTTTGAACCTAGGACCTCCCGTCTCTAGGCCTGACTCTCACTCCACTGAGCTACCCAGCTGCCCAAGTTCTGCTTTTTAAGTATTACTTTCTTTAGTGTATTTTGTGGGGGGGGGGGGGAAAGAGAGAGAGACAGAGAGAGAGAGAGAGAGAG
>NW_025400881.1:0-2321 GCF_016433145.1 Gracilinanus agilis
TATATATATATATATCTGAAAGGGATAAAGGAACAAATATAATGGTTAAGCTCATAGAGGGAGATTTGGATAGAAGTTTTAAGTCCATCAATCTGGTCTTAAGCCATCATGTGAAATGTTATGAATCAAGGGACTGAAAGGCTGTGAAGCACCAAAGCTCCCCAAGATGGTCAGTAGTGGAAATGGGATTCGAAACCAGGTCCTCTTTTGTCAAATGAAGCGTGTTTTCCAGGACCTGTGATGAACTAATAATAGGAAATTAATAATGCATTTTTGTTCTGAATTGATTGACTCTTGGCAGAGAGGTAAATCAATGGCATAACATCATTCATGGTACAATAAAAGAAGTTAGATTCAACACAAGTTAACAAACATTTATAAAGTGTCTTGTTCAACTGTGTCTGTGTCTCTGAGATCCCAATTAGGGTTTTCTTGGTCAAGATTCTGGAGTAGTTTATCATTTCCTTCTCCAGCTCATTTTCCAGATGAGGAAGTGAGCTAAACAGGGTTCAGTGACTTGACCAGGGTCTCGGCACTCAATCACCATTTGCCACCTAGCTACCCACTATAAAGTGCCTACCTTCTGCCAAAAGAGCATTTATCTATTTCTAGAAAGATGTGAAAGTGGACATCAGTTCCAGAAATGACTGGGTCACAGGTATCCTTAGCAGAATCAATCAATAAACCAGTCAATCATCAATCATTTTTCACTTCCTATTATGTACTAGGCACACCAGATCCTTGGGAGATAATGATAATAGATATTGGGGATAGAAAAACAAAACCAATAGAATTCCAAACCTCAGAGAAGATGGATTCTACTTGGAGGAATCAAGATGTACAAAGTCATATACAACAGGAATACAAGACATTTGAGGGATGATGAAGAGTTTCCTCATGCTTCAAAATGGAGCAAACATTCATCTTCAGAGATGTGCTTTGCCAGGAACTAAAGTCACAATCAATGTCTCCTAAGTGGCCCTGGGGGCAAAGTATTCAAAGAAAGCCACATTAAGCATGAAGAACTGGTACTCCCACTTCTTCCTTCCTATATTGACTCCTATAAAGCATGCCATGAAGGTAACAGAGTGAAGATGGTTCCCCTTTGGGGCTATAAAAGTCCATTTGAGGCTCCTCGCTTTCTGGTAATATAACTTGAGGATGGATGGCACCTGGGAGAAACAACACTATGAGCAAGTAGAAAGAGTCCTGGGGATTAGGCAGGGAGCATTTTTGTTTGAATTTGTGGCTCTGGCATTCACTAATTAATAAAGGAAATCCCTTCCACTCTTTGGCTGTAGGCTTCTTTATCTGCAAAATGAGTGTGTGAATCTCAGGACCCAGTATTCACAATATGTTGGTGCAAACAGACTGGTTTTTTTTTCCCAGAAACATTCCATTGTGGAATGTTTCTGAACATTCTGTTTCTTTTCCCTCTGAACACTGTCTTGAATATCAGGGATGATAAAGTGAGCCTCTTGTTGCTGCAAAAAGACCTTTTCTCAAATGCACCAGTACATTTTTTTTACAGCTCTGAAAACTGGGAAAGTCATCAGGATGATTTACAAGCATTTAGTAATTACTATTTTTGCCTGTATTATTTGGTTCTGAGAATGTGACCATCTAAAGAGAGCTCTATTTTTTATGTTGTTCGTATTAATGCATCAGATGGCCCTTGGCAATCTCTCTGAAGTGCTTCCTCCTGGATATGCAGATGGACAGTCAAGTCAGTCCAGAGGACAGGCATTGAGACACACATAAAGGGACCCAATGGTTCATATCGGTCGTACTTGGTTATTGTGTCTCTTGGTTTAGCTTAACTATGTCTCCTGATGATGAAAGATGGTCCAGTGTGTACGCAAGTGTTTGGGGATGGGGGAATGGAAACATAGTAAAAAATGTCTTAGAATATCCAGAAAAGGATCAATCTTCTTCATGACAAAGAAGCATTAGTCAGACATGAACGGAACACTAGACATTCGACAAAACAAATGAAGTAGTCCCTGGCCCCAAGGAGGTTAGGCTCTAATGAGAAAACTCTGTGCACATATAAAAATGTACAGGATACATGAAAAATTAAAACAAGGTAATTTGGGGGAGCTAAGTCACTCACAGGTGGGCAGCATGGTTCGATATATCAAGCTGGTAAATATACCAGCGTAACTGATGAAATGACCAACAAGCTCCAGATTTCCTTAAAGAACATCATAGTTCTATTCCTACCAGAATGCCTATATTTTAAAGGATTCTTCTGCATTATTATATTATTGTTCTGCATTATTATATTATATTATATATGTTATATATAATATAGTATATAT
>NW_025400882.1:0-1001 GCF_016433145.1 Gracilinanus agilis
CAAGTTGGGGGAGGGTCTCAGGAATGGGTTAGACTGAGAGAGAACCTACTCTCTCAGCCTGGGAAGATTTGGCTGCTTTTAAGGTAGAGGGTATACTAAAGGGATAGTTTGAATTCAAGGATGTCCTACTTGCCTATTGGGAAAACTAAACCCACAAAGTCTTTTCACTAAAAACCCAAAAGCCACCCTGCCTCCCAGAGCCCAGGGAAACAGTCAGGGAAAACAGGGAAATAATATGGAGAAGCTCAGGGAGAGGTCCAGAAAAATTAGCTAGGTACAAATTGTCCAAAGACAAGGCATAGGCCAAAGCAAACTGAAAGCCAAAAAAAGAGCTCTGATTGATCCTTCTGCTCTGTTTAAGCATCAGGGACCAACTGAACTTTCTCTCAGAATTCTAAGGCTTAACTGCCAGGAGTTTTCAGTTGGCCCTTTGCAAGAGCAAAAGCCTCTCTTGCATGTTTTGCATTACAATACCTTCCTTCATAAGTTTTTTTTTTCATTATTTCCCTTAATATCCTTGGCCTTTTATACTCACAGATAAATTTAATTATTTTTTCCATTCCTATGAAATGATTTTGGGGTAGTTTGCTTCATATGGCACCAAATATATAATTTGATTTAACCATAATTATACTTTTTATTATATGGACTTGGCCTATTCATGAGTAATTAATGTTTTTACAAGTGTTTAGATTTAAATATATTTGCATGAAAAAACATTTTTATTTGTAATTGTGTTCATATAGTTGTTGGCTTTCTTTAGGTAGGTATAACCACAGATATTTTATATTATCTACAGTTATTTTATATGGAATTTCTTTTACTCTTGCTGTTGGACTTTGTTGGTGGTAAATCAAAATGCTGCTAATTTATGTGGTTTTATTTTATATCCTCCAACTTTGCTAAACTTGCTAATTGTTTCAGTTTTTTGGTTGATTCTCTATGAATAGCATTGTATAAACTGCAAAGACTGATACCTATGTTTCCTCATTGCCAATTCT
>NW_025400883.1:0-9177 GCF_016433145.1 Gracilinanus agilis
TACCTTCTCACTAGTTCTCTCATCTAATCCTTCCCTCTCCCCCTCCCTTTCCCCCCCTCCCCCCCTCCTCCCTTCGGTGTGTGCAGCCGCTGTGGCCGGCAGAATCCCAGCGCTAGTGTTGCCTCCGCCCGTGGGCTTCGACCCAGGGGCCTCGAGGATCCTCGCTCCTGCTCGCCCGGCTCTGGGCAGTCTAGTTCCTCCCTCCCACCTTCCAGGCCCCGGGATGGCGGCGGCGATGCTCTCCGGCGCAGGTTCGGCCCCCCCGCCCGGGTCCGGTGGTGGTGGCGGCGGCGGCGATGGTGACGGCTGCCGAGGTTCCCTGCCGGGGGGCTGGGCCGTGGCCCGACTGGAGGGCCGCGAGTTCGAGTACCTGATGAAGAAGCGGTCTGTGACTATCGGGCGGAATTCGTCGCAGGGCTCGGTAGATGTGAGCATGGGCCACTCGAGCTTCATTTCCCGGCGCCACCTTGAGATCTTCACACCCCCAGGCAGTAGCCCGACCCCCGAGGCCTCTGGTGGCGAGGAGCAACAATTTCAGCCTCAACCCCTGGCGCCGCAGCAGCAGCCACCGCCACCGCCGCCTCCCTCACCTTTTCAGCACGGCCCCGCTGAAGACCCCAGCGCCGGCGGCGACTTCTACCTGCGCTGCCTAGGCAAGAACGGCGTCTTCGTGGACGGCGTGTTCCAGAGGCGGGGGGCGCCCCCGCTGCAGCTGCCCCGAGTGTGAGTAGCCCATCCTGCGGTCCAGGGCGCCTTCTTCCCGCGAACCCACTAACTTCCTCACTCCTCTTTATTCGCGTCTGCTCACCCCAACATTCCTCTTCATTTCTTGACGACTTCCTCCTGTACTGATTAGTCCGCTCCTCCTTTCTCTGCTCAGCCTCTCTGGCTCTTTCGGAGCTTGGAGAGCGGGCAGCCTTGTCCTGTCTAGAGCTCATCCCTCTTTCCCTACCCGCCCTCCAGCATTTGTATGAACTCCCCAGCTGGACATAAGAGTGAAGTAGGAGCTGGGATACTGTAGAGAAAGGAGAGAGGTCTGTGTTTAAAATGAATTGCACTTTCCCCAAGAGATGCAGCCATCTCCTGTGTTGTGCCTGGGAGGGCGCTTTTGGAGTGGTTTGCGGCTTGGTTGTTGCATGCCCTACTGTCTTCCAGTAAATGGACTAATTATTGTCACTGAACAGCCCCACCAGCTCGCCATGATCATTTCTAATTTCCTTGGTGTGTAGTATAGGTCATGCTTATACAGTGTTACCCGGTGGTGTTGCCTTTTTGCTGTAGTTTTGCTACATAGGTTGCCTTTCCAACATGCAGTCAATTCTCCAGTTTCTGATATGTCAAATTTAGTTCTTTCTGCTGTCTGGTGCTGTCCAGGGTGGTGTTTTGTTTTGTTTTAATGTAAACCTGAGTATTATTTATATTCTTAATGCTAAAATCATTGGTAAACTGTGCGTGTCATCACACAACAGTTTTTGATAGTTTTGTATCTTTATTTAATAAATATTTAAAATATGGAAGCTAGGGAGAATGTTATAAATAGAACTCTGTCATCATTGATAAGAGGGATATGTATTGTCTTAGTGGTAAGTGATGAATTACTGAGCATTTTTAAAAGCTGCATGAGACTTTAATATAGTATTTTCTGATAAACCTGCGTTTTAAAAGAACTAAAAACAAAAAAATTAAAGAACTAAAAACAATTTCATGCCTTCGACCTTAACATGTTGATGCTCTTGACATTTTTTTAAAAGGTAGTTGGCATTGATTTTGAAATTTCTAGGGATAGATCATAATTTTTTTAATTATTGAAGAACTTGATTTTAAAGTGTCAATTTAAGTTCATTCATGCTAGTTAAAGCTAGCAAAAGCAACTTTCTCAGTACTATGATTTTTTTAGGTTAATATTCGGATAGAAAAATAACTTGCTCTCCAGGAAATGCTAATTATTCCTAAAGGGATTATTTATAAAGAATTGTATTTGCAGTTATTATTTGTAGGTTGAATTATCTGCTTTGTTTTTTTTTTTAAGTCTTGATTTTTTTTTACCCATTCATTAAAAAACAAAACACTTGCTAGTAAGTGCCTTGGAGTGTTTTTCTCAGTAATAAATTTATTTGCTTATCATTGTATTGTTTACTGGTTTACAAAGAGATATTAATCTGATGGTTTTTCATTTACCAATAACTTTGCTCTCTGTGAGAGTTTTGAATTGTGATTTTTAAATAATTCTCTTGAATTTTGTCATCTCACTCCAAAAGTTTTATATAGAGAGGAAATGGTTGTGTTGAATGAAATTTTAATAATATTATAGTCAAAAAGAAACTTTTTTTATTACATAGCACATCTGAATTAGGAATGTTTTTTGAGTGGTTGAACAGTAACCTTTATTTTCAAACTTTTAAAATTTGTTAAATACCTCCTAGTGGGTCAAGTAGTTGAAACAAAGTGAAGCAATTTAAGGGGGGGGCTTTAAGTAACCTTGTTATTATCAGAAATTTTAGGAAACTTAGACAACATATTGGGACATTTGCAATGTAGAAATAAGGGAATAAATACAAGATTAAGTTATGTGATCAGCTTCTGTTGGTCTCAGTTTCTTCATATCCTGTGATAATCTCTTGTAAGTAAAATCATTAGTATTTGTTTTTGGAAAGAATTTTTTTTGCTTAAGAGATGAATCACGTAAATTTTAATCACAAAATAGTAACAGTTAAAGAATGGAAGACAAAATATAGACTATTATTGTTATAATACTGTTGGTTCCAGACAATAGGAAAAGGCAGATGATTGTCAAAATCTTTAGCTTGAATTTAAATTTAGGACTTATTTTGATATTTCATATTCCTTTAGAAACTAAAAGTAAACTTAAATCAACAAATTTAAGGCATTAGTAAATTCTTAATTATAATTAGGCATATTTTGTATTTGTCTTTTTCTAACTGGTTACTGAATTTAAGATAGCAAATAAGGAAATTTGAAGTACAGTTATTTTATTTAGGTGCAATTTAATTAAGAGTTTACTTTTCAGTTCCTATGGATGAAGAAAAACATTCAACAAATATTTATCTTAGGTTTAAAAATGTACTAGTAGGAGGCAGCTCAGTAGTTTGAGAGGTCCTGGTTTCAAATTTGGCCTCAGGCACTTCCTTGTGGTGTGACCCTGGGCAAGTCACTTAACCCCTATTGCTTAGCTTTGAAATCAGTACATTTGATTCTAAGACAGAAGGTAAGAGTTTAAAAAAAAAAATACACACACACACACAAATATATTCAAGTAGTTTAAGTCTGAAATGTTTTGGTTTTTTTCCCCCTAGCAAAACATTAACCTAAATGCCATATTGACAGTTTGGGGGAGAGAAGATAGAGAACAGGATAATTGTAACCTGGTTATTGTTTATATTTTAAGCTTGGCTTTAATAGCATTTGAACACAAAGTTTTCTCTATTATTGCTGATTCCATTTAGTTCAAATTTTAATTACACAGAACCTTGTTCCCAGAATAGTTAGCTTTAGTGCAAGTGCACTGGTAAACCAAACAGGAACGAAATGGTTAAGTTAAAACTTATGGATGATTTTTTTTTTTAAAGAAGAAGATGATGAAAAGCTTTCCTGAAATCATTTCTTATAGATAACATTGTTTTGGTTGGAGGATAGTCTATGTTGTGGAAAATATATATATATTTTTTATTATTTTAAACCCTTTAACTTCTGTGTATTGACTTATAGGTGGAAGATTGGTAAGGGTGGGCAATGGGGGTCAAGTGACTTGCCCAGGGTCACACAGCTGGGAAGTGTCTGAGGCCGGATTTGAACCTATGACCTCCTGACTCCAGGCCTGGCTCTCAATCCACTGAGCTACCCAGCTGCCCCCTGGAAAATATTTTTTAAAAACCTCTTTGTACTCTTTAGTAATTTAGTTGTAAAAACCACTAACCTCGTTATTTAGCTCTATTCTTTAAAATAATGGGGGAACTTTTGATTTTCAGTGACATGAATTGGTGTTTTATGACCATTAGCCTGGGTAAGGTATATTTTTTTGTCATTTTGATAGTATTTTTAGCCAAAGTAAGCCTCAAAGACTGAGTACCAAGTAATAAAGGGGGTTGTGGTTAGTATCCACATTGAAGAAATAGTACATCCTGCAAGTACTGCAAAAGGTAATAAGGTAAATATAAAAGCTAGGAAGTGTCGGAGGCCAGATTTGAATCCACCCTGCCATTTTTTTTTCATCATTTTTAAAAGTGGTATAGCAAGTGGCCTCTTTGAGGGGAGCTTGGAAGTTCCAGAAGCCCAATGATTATTTGGTCTGGCCATTCTTAGGTACCTGCCAAAGGTACTTAATGTATTCTTAGTAGATAGAAATCTTTTATAATGTAGTTCCCATAGGGTCATAAAATCTTGGGGGATTTGGGGCTTGGGGCACACTGCTGCTAATAGACTGCTTTACATCTTACAGGGATGTAGCCTATTTGGGGCCCAGTTTGAAAAAGGAAGACTTATATGTAACTGGGTAACTGTGAGTTCTCAGGATATCCATGGGATATATGGGTTCTTCAAAACTTGGAGTTTATTAAACCTTTGGGCATTTGCAGGAAAGTGAGTCAGTATTATTCTAGAAACATTTAGGCCCTCTATAGTCACTGTGTTCTCAAAAACAATGGAGTATGCTGGACTCTGGATTTTATAAGGGTTGATCTCCAACCCTTTGTTTTTCATATAGGCCACTCTCCCATCCAGAACTTCTGCCACTGTGGCCTTTTCCTGACTGGTCAACATTATGTCATTGATAATGATGGGCATTGATGCTTTCTGTTATTGGAAATTTATTCATTTTATTTTTTACATTTCAGGAAGGGAAGTCTTTTTCAAATTGCTGCCTACTGAATTATGGCAACATGAGGGGAAATTCAGGTAGCCCTGGGAAAAGATAGTGAAGTTATATTGAATTCTTTTCTACATGAAAATAAACTGTTCCTGAATCTTCTTAGCCACAAATTAGGGTAAAAAGCATTTAAAAAGGTTAGCAATCATGTACCATTTACTCAGAGCCAGAGCTATTTTGTCTACCAGATTGACAGGTACATTCCATTGTGTGCTGCCAGGTACCATTTTTCTCCCTTTATCATTCTTTTATAAATTTTATAAATTTATAAATTAAATAATTTTATAAATTAAAAAAATTTATTATATACTTAGTAACCATCACCAGCAACAAAAAACACTTAAGTAAACAAATGCATGAAAAAGATTATGTACAAGACTACAAATTCTACATTGTTTATAATTTTTAAAAATGTTTATTATATGTATGCTAATATAACTATCCTCTGATTTTCAGTTCTCTTTGGATTTGTTTTACTTGGATACTTTTTTCTTTTGATTTTGTGGCTGTTCTTTTTTTAATGTAATCATGGTATAATCTTTTTTCCTTTTTTTTGGTCTTCATATATTTCCCTTATTTTTTTATATTTTCAATATTTATCATTTCAATAATATAATAAAATCTATTACATTCACATATCACAGCCATTTCTTCCATTCATTGCATTTGTGTTGTTTCCAGTTATTTTGTCATAATAAACAAAGCTTCCATAATAAACACAGTTTTTTTCTTTCTCTCAATAATGCCCTTAGGGCCTGCCCCTAGTAATGGGATCTCTAGGTAAATGACATGAATGGCTTTATAATTCTTTTTTTTTTTTAATTTTTTAAACATTTATTAATAATCATTTTTAACATAGTTACATGATTCATGTTCCTATTTTCCCCTTCACCCCCCAAAACTCCCCCCACACCCATGGCCGACGCACATTTCCACTGGTTTTATCATGTGTCATTGATCAAAACCTATTTCCAAATTGTTGATAGTTGCATTGGTGTGGTAGTTTCGAGTCTACATCCCCAATCATGTCCTCCTCAACCCTTGCGTTCAAGAAGTTGTTTTTCTTATATGTTTCCTCTCCTGTAGTCCTTCCTCTGAATGTGGTTAGCGTACTTTACTATAAATCCCTCATAACTGTCCTCTGTCATTGCTTTCTGACGGTACAGAAGTCCATTACATTTGATTTTACCACAATATGTCAATCTCTGTGTACAGTGTTCTTCTGGCTCTGCTCCTTTCGCTCTGCATCAGTTCCTGGAGGTCTTTCCAGTTCACCTGGAACTTCTCCAGTTTGTTATTCCTTTTAGCACAATAGTATTCCATCACCAGCATATATACCACAATTTGTTCAGCCATTCCCCACTTGAAGGACATACCCTCCTTTTTCAGTTCTTTGCCACCACAAAAAGCGCAGCTATAAATATTTTCCTACAAGTCTGTTTATCTATGATCTCTTTGGGGTACAAACCCAACAATGGTATGGCTGGATCAAAGGGCAGGCATTCTTTTATAGCCCTTTGAGCATAGTTCCAAATTGCCATCCAGAATGGTTGGATCAGTTCACAACTCCACCAGCAATGTATTAATGTCCCAATTTTGACACATCCCCTCCAGCATTCATTACTCTCCCCTTCTTTCATTTTAGCCAATCTGCTAGGTGTGAGGTGATACCTTAGAGTTGTTTTGATTTGCATTTCTCTAATTATTAGAGATTTAGAACACTTTCTCATCTGCTTATTGATAGTTTTGATTTCTTTACCTGAAAATTGCCTATTCATGTCTCTTGCCCATTTATCAATTAGGGAATGGCTTGATTTTTTTATACTATTGATTTAACTCCTTGTATATTTGAGTAATTAGACCTTTGTCAGAATTTTTTGTTATAAAGATTTTTTCCCAGTTTGTTGTTTTCCTTCTGATTTTGACTACATTGCTTTTGTTTGTACAAAAGCTTTTTAGCTTAATATAATCAAAAACATTTAATTTACATTTTGTAATTTTCTCTAAATCTTACTTGGTTTTAAAATCTTTCCTTTCCCAGAGATCTGACAGGTATACTATTTTGTGTTCACTTAAATTATTTATAGTTTCTCTCTTTATATTCAAGTCATTCGCCCATTCTGAATTTATCTTGGTGTAGGGTGTGAATTTGTTTTCCAAATTTCCCAGCAGTTTTTATCAAATAGTGGATTCATGTCCCAAAAGTTGAGCTCTTTGGGTTTATCATACACTGTGTTGCTGATGTCATTAACCCCAAGTCTATTCCACTGATCCTCCCTTCTGTCTCTTAGCCAGTACCATATTGTTTTGATGACTGCTGCTTTATAGTATAGTTTAATATCTGGTACTGCTAGGCCCCCTTCCTTCACATTTTTTTTCATAATTTCCCTTGATATTCTTGATCTTTTATTATTCCAAATGAAATTTGTTATAGTTTTTCCTAATTCAGTAAAGAAGTTTTTTGGTAATTTGATAGGTATGGCGCTAAATAGGTAAATTAATTTGGGTAGAATGGCCATTTTTATTATGTTAGCTCGTCGTACCCATGAGCAATCAATGGCTTTCCAATTGTTTAGATCCAGTTTTATTTGTTTGGAAAGTGTTTTGTAGTTGTTTTCATATAATTGCTGTGTTTGTTTTGGTAGATGGATTCCCAAGTATTTTATATTGTCTAGGGTGATTTTAAATGGTATTTCTCTTTCTACCTCTTGCTGCTCTGATGTGTTGGGAATATATAGAAATGCTGATGATTTATGTGCATTTATTTTGTATCCTGCAACTTTGCTAAAGTTGTTGATTATTTCTACAAGCTTCTTAGTTGATTCTCTAGGGTTTTTTAAGTAGACCATCATATCATCTGCAAAGAGTGATAGCTTAGTCTCCTCCTTGCCCACTTTGATACCTTCAATTTCTTTTTCTTCTCTAATTACAACTGCTAGTGTTTCTAGTACTATGTTGAATAATAGAGGTGATAATGGGCATCCTTGTTTTACTCCTGATCTTATTGGGAAGGCTTCTAATTTATCCCCATTGCATATGATGTTTGTTGAGGTTTTAGGTATATACTGTTTATTATTTTTAGGAAAGGTCCTTCTATTCCTATACTTTTCAGTGTTTTCAATAGGAATGGATGCTGTATTTTGTCAAAGGCTTTTTCAGCATCTATTGAGATAATCATGTGATTTTTGTTTGTTAGAGTGTTGATATGGTCAATTATGTAGATGGTTTTCCTAATGTTGAACCATCCTTACATTCCTGGTATAAATCCCACCTGATCATGGTGGATGATCTTCTTAATTACTTGCTGGAGTCTCTTTGCTAGTATTCTATTTAAGATTTTTGCATCTATGTTCATTAGGGAGATTGGTCTATAGTTTTCTTTCTCTGTTTTTGATCTACCTGGCTTTGGAATCAGTACCATATTTGTGTCATAAAAGGAATTTGGTAGGACTCCTTCTTTGCTTATCATATCAAATAATTTGTATAATATTGGGATTAGTTGCTCTTTGAATGTCTGATAGAATTCACTTGTGAATCCATCAGGTTCTGGTGATTTTTTCTTAGGGAGTTCTTTGATGGCTTGTTCAATTTCTGTTTCTGGTATGGGATTATTTAGGTATTCTATTTCTTCTGCTGTTAATCTAGGCAATTTATATTTTTGTAAATATTCTTCCATATCTCCTAAATTGTTATATTTATTGCCATATAATTGGGCAAAATAGTTTTTAATGATTGCCTTAATTTCCCCTTCATTAGAAGTGAGGTCTCCCTTTTCATCTTTGATACTATCAATTTGGTTTTCTTCTTTCCTTTTTTTTTTATTAGATTGACCAGTACTTTGTCTATTTTATCTGTTTTTTCAAAGTACCAGTTTCTAGTCTTATTTATTAATTCAATAGTTCTTTTATTTTTGATTTTTATTAATTTCTCCCTTGATTTTTAGTATTTCTAATTTAGTTTCCATCTGGGGATTTTTAATTTGCTCGCTTTCTAATTTTTTGAGTTGCATGCCCAATTCATTGATCTCTGCCCTCCCTAATTTATTAATATATGCACTCAAGGATATAAATTTCCCCCTGAGTACTGCCTTGGCCGCATCCCACAGAGTTTGGTAGGATGTCTCATCATTGTCATTTTCTTCAATGAAATTGTTGATTGTTTCTATGATTCCTTCTTTGACAAATTGGTTTTGAAGAATCATATTATTTAATTTCCAATTTGTTTTTGATTTTTCCTGTCCAGGTGCCCTTACTAATTATTATTCTTATTGCATTATGATCTGAGAAGGTTACATT
>NW_025400884.1:0-4332 GCF_016433145.1 Gracilinanus agilis
TATATATATATATATACATACACACACACAAATTAACAAAGGCCTGGTCAAAGACATGCCCAAAAGAGTATTATATTGAATATGTGTTACTTATATACTGAGAGGCAATGTTGCAAAATGGATAGAAATCCAGCTTTGAAGTCAGCAGAAATCTGGGCTCAATTCCTGCCCCTGATACTTACCTGGCTTTGTGACCCTGGGCAAGTTACTTACTAAGAGCTTCTTAGAACTCTAAGATTATAAATTTCACTAAAGGTGTTGACCTACATTAGCAGAAGTAAATTTTCTCACCTCATCAATTCCCTGGGCTGATGTAATCACAGTTCTAATCCTTATCTCTACATTTATATATTCTATAGGTATCCCTTTCTCATTTCAGGAATTAGGGAATCAGTATCCATAATCTGGAAAATGTGTGTAAATTTTTTTGGCCCTTGCTTCATGTCAGAGAAGAAATCTGAAATTTTTTTCTCTTTATTTTATGGAATTTTATTGTAGCATTTGAGTTATTTGGATATAGACTACGTTAAGCATTTTTGAGTTTTTAAACGTTTTCTTTGTTGTCTGCTGACCTTCATGCATCATCTGCAGCTTTTGCAAAACTCCTCTAAAATTCCCTTTTAATTTCATATCAAAACTTTGGTGGGGAAATTCATGATTTGGAAAGGATACCTGTATTTCTCCCGAACACTACTCTTTTATTTAATTTCACTTTTAAACATTATTTTTAAAATAATATTTCATTTTTCTGTATTACAAGTGAAAAGAATTTTTGACATTCTTTTTTCAAAGTTTTGAGTTCTAAATTCTCTTCCTTTTTCTGTACCCTCTCCTTACTTCCTCCCTGACTTCTTTGCTTCCTGAGATGGCAAACAATCTGATACAGATTTTATAGATGTAATCAAGTAAAACATTTTTTCTATATTAGTTGTTTCGTGGAAGAGTTCTCAAATGGAAAAAAAAATAAAGAAAATGACATATATAGGGTGTTTCAGTCTGCATTTAGAGTCCAGTTCTTTCCTATAGGGCAGATGGAATTTTTTCATCATGAGTCTTTGGGATTTACTTGGAACAATGCATTGCTGAGGATAACTAGGAAAACAGTTGTTCAAAAAGAAATATTGCTGTCACTGTGTACAATATTTTTCTGGTTCTGATTAATTCACTTTGCATCATTTCCTGTGAGTCTTCCCAAATTTTTCTGAAATTTTGCTTGTCATTTCTTATAGCATGATAATATTCCATAACTATCATATACAACAACTTGGTCAGCTGTTCCCTAACTGATGGACAAATCCTCAACTTCTAATTCCTTGCCACCACAAAAAAAGCAACTGCAATAAATATTTTTGTGCAAATAGGCCATTTTCCTTTTAAAAAAATCTCTTTGGGATACAGATCTAGTAATGGTATTCATGGATCAAAGGATATGCACAGCTTTAGAGTCCTGTAAGCATAGTTCCAAATTGCTCTCCAGAATGGTCGGATCAGATTGCAACACTACCAACCATGTATTAGTGTCACAGTTTCCTGCATTCCCTCCAACATTTGTCATTTTCCTTTTGTATCATATTGTATTAGTCAATTGGATAAGTATGAGGTGGCATCTCAGAGTTGTTTTAATGTGCATTTCTCTAATCAAGAGAGATTTTAGAGCATTTTTGTATGACTCTAAATAGCTTTGATTTCTTCATTTGAGAACTACCTGGTCATAGCTTTTACCCATTTATCAATTTGAAAATGACTTTTATTTTATATATTTAGTTCTCTATACCCTCTTTCAAATGTGACTATTTATGTCAAAGGTATGTCGATATTTTCAGTCTTCCAGATTTGTAATCTTGGAAATAGGCTGGCTTCCTCGCCTGCTATCACCCTCCATAACTAATCCATCTACCTATCTTGTTATTTCCTTCTTCACAGCATCTCTTACTTGTGTCTCATTTTCTCCCCTTTCAAAGTTAGTTTAGGTCCTCATCATCTCCCCACAGATTATTGCAACAATCTCCTCATTCTCAATTGATCTCTCTGCCTCAAGGCTCTTACTACTTTATTTTTTTTTTACTTAACTATTTTTCCTTTCCTTTCATATAATTCAATTGAATGGGTTGCAGTGGTCTCTCAGAGTTTTTTTAATTTGTGTTTCTCTAATCAGGAGTGATTTAGAGCATTTTTATGTGACTATAGATGGCTTTGATTTTACTTACACCTTATTACTTACTTTTTTACACTTTACTTCTCTACTTTAAACTTTACACTTACTATTTACATAGTACAACTTACTTCAGTTCATCCAATGCAATATTGCCAATAAGAATAGGTATAACCATGTAACCCCCTTCTTAATTAATCCATTTAGCATCTTATTATCTCTAGGATAGAACAAAACTTCTCTCTCTTTAGTTTCCAAAGTCCCACTGAACCTGGTCTCAACCTATCTTTCCAGCCTTATTGGTCATAGTTGCCCCTCCTTGTACTCTTCAATCCAAACAGAATAGCCTTATGTCTTTTTCTCACACATGGCACCCCATCTCCTGCCTCCATTCCTTTGTAATGTCAATCTCATGTGCCTGGAACGCAGTCCCTCCTTATTTCCACCTCAAAGACCCTCTCTTCTTTTAAGATATAAGACAAACACCACCTCTCTATGCATGAAGCCTTTCCTGACTTCTTCTTCCTCTTTCACCAATGCTAGTAATGTCTTTCCTCTTAAACTACCTCTTTGAATACTTTGTGTTTATATTTATTCCCTTTGCATACGTTCATATTTATTCAAATATATTTTTATTTAACTGTGTATGTGATTGTATGTTGTAAGGGAGTTGTTGCTGTCTCCTTCAGTAGAATGAAGGAAAGGATTCTTTTATTCTTTGTACTTATGTTGCCAGAATCTAGCCCAGTACCTGGCACATAACAAGCATTTAATGAACACTGGTTGATTAATTGATAAAACTTTTTCTTTTATCAATACAGAATGATCTCAGTGAGGAACCCCCTCTGCCAATGCAGATTGGCATCTACTCTGCAATATATAGTTTTAGAGGGTTCTTATTGTTGTTCAGTCATATCCAACTCCTTGTAACCCCATTTGGGATCTTCTTGGCAAAGAATCTGGAGTGGTTTGCCATTTCTTTCTCCAGCTCATTTTTTAAATGAGGAAACTGAGGCAGAGTTAAATGACTTGTCCAGGTTCACACAACTGGTAAGTATCTCCCTGTCTCTAGGCCTGTCACTCTGTATGCACTGTGCCAAGAGAGTTCTTGGGGCACTGATAGGTAATTTGCCGATGGTCACTTGGTCAGTATGTGGCAGAGGCAGAACTCAATCCCAGGGCTCCTGATTGATATATGAGAGGCAGCATTGTGTCCTGACCAGAGAGTTTTCTTGACGTGGGGACATTTTTCATGAGTTAAACTCTTTCAGAAATGGTGATAATCAGAGTCAATCCAGGAATCCTGATTTTTTTTTCTGAGGGGTTACTTGTGCCCTATCCTCCTCTTCCTCTAAGCTGGTACTCTGGGTCCTCCCTTGGATCTCTTGGCTTCTGTTTGGAGAGACAATCATTTCTAACTTAATCCGGACCTCCATTGCTGTTTCTGGCTAACTTTCCTCAATGCCACATGTGTGTGCATCCTACTGACTATCCAGCTAATTTAACTCTGAGAACAGTATTCCACTCATCATTACCATCCCTGGAAATGGTGTGTCAATCAATTTCTCCATGATTCCACTCAGTGTCACTAGGTTCCCTCTGACCAAAACACTCTTCATTATCCAACAGTTTCTTGTCTATATTATATATCTCAAATTCTTTGAGGGTATGGGCTCACTTTTGTGATTTCATATCTACAGTGCTTAGCATATGGCAAGTATTTAATAAATAAATTCTTTAAAAAAATTCATTCCTTCATTCACTTCCTAACTTTGGAGGAGTTGACAGCTTCCTTGGTTGACAGACTAGGTTAGAACTTCTTTGATTGTATGCAGTGTCTTCTTCTCATCTTTATTCTTTCTTCTAATTTGGTATTGATTTTGACCTTTGCTCTAGCCAGTCAGAAAACTGACTACACACCGACAGCTTGTTCTGAAATGACTCACAAGGCAGTAGCCAGTTGTTTTCTGCCTAAGATTGAGCTAATTTCATTTTTTGTGATGTTTGGTTTTTACATCAAGCAGTTTCTGATGTTCTTCTAAATGAAAATAGTCATGACATACTTCTCAAACAGACATCATATTTCAGAGTATTCTAGTCTTTAGTTTCTTTATTTTTTGATCCTGGCCCATATTCCTCCCTTCTTCCCTTCCTTCCTTCCTTCCTTCCTTCCTTCCTTC
>NW_025400885.1:0-1220 GCF_016433145.1 Gracilinanus agilis
TCAGTTTCTTCATCTGAAAATGAGCTGGAGAAGGAAATGGCAAACCACGTCAGTATCTTGGCCAAGAAAATCTCAAATTGGATCACAAAGAGGCAGATGCAACTGAAATGACTGAATAGCAACAATATTCCCTAAGAACAGGCCAAATTTGAGGCAGCAAGAGAAAGCAGTAACTTAGAGTTGATACCTTGCCCAAGCAAGTAAGACAATTAAACCTCTCTTGAACTTATCAGTCTCTATGATTCTACTCATTCATCGACATGTTTTGCCCATAAGTCCTATATAAGTGATTGATCACTGCATCAATCAGATTTCTTAAGTCTGTCAATATAGTTTTTGCCAGAGCAGTGACTTGCTTAGATCACAAAGTAAGCGTCTGAAGCAAGATTAGAACTCAGGATATGAACTTTGTTCTCCCCGACTCCAAATCTAGCACTCTATCCGCTATGGCACCTTGATGCCTCTCCACAGAGACAGGACTATCTATAGGTGTAAAAGAAGACATACATAGTCAGACTTGGTCTATGTGTTCTTTGCTTTGTTTGACTATGCTTTCTTTGTTAGAAAAAGGATGGAGAGTCTTTACGAATTATTAGTGATTTTTTTTAAGAACATCAGAGTTCAGAGTTTTAGCAAGTCTCTCTCAAAAACCAAGCTGCCAGGGTCAGCTGGGTAGCTCAGTGGATTGAGAGTCAGGCCTAGAGACAGGAGGTCCTAGGTTCAAATCTGGCCTCAGACACTTCCCGGGTGTGTGACCCTGGGTAAGTCACTTGATCCCCATTGCCCACCCTTACCACTCTTCCACCAAGGAGCCAATACACAGAATCTAAGGGTTTAAAAAAAATCAGTATGCTGAAGTTCTTTTGCTATGTTTTTAGAGTCTCCCTATATCTGGGGGCTCTGAATGAAAAATTCTACAACCTTAGCAATATCTGCATAGTCTAATAATAAATTCTCATATTTGATATCTTACTGTAAAGTTGAATTTTATATATGTAGCTTATTAGAATCTTCACAAGAATTTTTTGTTTGTGTTTGTATTTATATATTCTTTTGTGACATCAGATGGGGGGAATACATAATGATTTGTAAGGTAAATTATCTTTTCTTTTTTTTTAAACACTTACCTTCCATCTTGGAATTCAGAAGAGTGGTAAGGGCTAGGCAATGGAGGTTAGGTAACTTGCCCAGGGTCACACAGCTAGGAAATGTCTGAGGTC
>NW_025400886.1:0-1695 GCF_016433145.1 Gracilinanus agilis
ATTTGATAATCTGCTAAGCTCCAGACTCAGACCAGGTTTAATCCTGAGAAAAGCCTGACTGTTAAAAGAGGAGTGTTGTGCTTTCTTGTTATTTCTGGTTAATTGTACCCCTATCCCAAAGCAAAATTCTGAGGAATATCTCTAAAATAAAGCTCAGGTCTGCTCATGTATTGGGTCTTCCCAAAGCGACTAAGAAAGTAACTTTTAGAAAAGTATTCAGTGTACAAAGTTGTCATTAGGCATAGGACGACTATTAATTTCTACCACCACAAAATAAATAATAAACACAAATGACTTAGATGTGTACATTAAACACCAAACAATAATATATTTCCTGTATTCTCCCAGTAATAAAGGCAATTTTGTAGAATTGATGAATATATATATTTCACATTTACCTCAATTCTGCACTATCACAGCTCCCAAGGACCAGATCTTCTGCTATTCAGGCATAGTTCTTTAGTCCTTTCTGGTTCAGGATGATTCTGTTAGTGATTATATCATAATGGTCAAATTCTCTATGGAGGAGCAGGAGAGTTACAGTTTCAATTAATCCCATTGGCATGCCAACCCTTAATTCAGGGAATCTTCAGGGTAACCATCAAAGAAGCCTCCATCTCTCAGTATCTTTGATTATTCATCACAGTCTGTGTGCCCAAGGGGGGAAACACTAAAGCAGAAAAAGAGTGCCAGAAATTTATACTCTCTTAAGCAAACCCATTGCTTCTTTGACATGTGTCTGTGCTCAATATTGTTTTGGGGAGTACAGAAGGGAGAGAAATCCCTCCTTTTTCTTTCCTTTGCTGGAAGATCAAGGAAGAACTTTTATAGTCCTAAAGCAACAAACTCAAATGAGTGTTTGGTGACAGTGTCTGCAACTTTTCTACACTGGTTATGGCTTTTCACCCTCCATAGTGATTATGGGGAGTGGTGAGGCACTAGATCTTTCTGACTTAGTCACAAATCACTTTTTTTTTAATATTTCTTTTTTTTTAAACATTTATTAATATTCATTTTTAACATGGTTACATGATTCATGCTCCTACTTTCCCCTTCACCCCGTGCACTCCCCTCACCCATGGCCGACATTTCCACTAGTTTTGTCATGTGTCTGGTAGTTGCATTGGTGTGGTAGTTTCGAGTCCACACCCTCAATCATGTCCACCCCGACCCATGCGTTCAAGCAGTTGTTTTTCTTATATGTTTCCTCTCCTGCAGTCCTTCCTCTAAATGTGGGCAGCATCTTTTCCATAAATCCCTCAGAATTGTCCTGGGTCATTGTATTGCTGCTGGTACAGAGGTCCATTACATTCAATTTTACCACAGTATATCAGTCTCTGTGTACAGAGTTCTTCTGGCTCTGCTCCTTTCACTCTGCATCTGTTCCTGGAGGTCTCTCCAGTTTGCCTGGAACTCCTCCACTTTATTATTCCTTTTAGCACAATAGTATTCCATCACCCGCATATACCACAGTTTGTTCAGCCATTCCCCAATTGAAGGACATACCCTCCTTTTCCAGTTTGTTGCCACCACAAAAAGCGCAGCTATAAATATTTTCGTACAAGTCTGTTTATCTATGATCTCTTTGGGGTACAAACCCAGCAATGGTATGGCTGGATCAAAGGGCAGGCATTCTTTTATAGCCCTTTGAGCATGATTCCAAATTGCCAGCCAGAATGGCTGGATCAGTTCACA
>NW_025400887.1:0-2010 GCF_016433145.1 Gracilinanus agilis
GCTGCTTCTTACTCTGCCGCCATCTTAACCCGGAAGCCTCTCCTAGAATTTTGACTATGATATATTGTTTATATACAAAGGCTTTTGAAAAAATTTTTATTTTATTTTGGATTACATTCCAATATAATTTTTATTATTTTTTTCTGATATTTTGAAATCTTTGTTCTCTCCCTCCCTACTATCACTATAATATATTATGATAATATAATACATATTTCCATATGCATTATGTTGTGAAACAAGACACATATTGTTTACACAACAGAAAAAATTCATGGAAGAAATCAAGAGAAGAAGAGTATGTTTCAGTATGCATTCAGAATCTGTCTGTTCCTTCTTTGATGTGTATATATCCCTTTTCATGAAGAGTCCTTTGGAGTTGTCCTTAATATGTCCTTTGTTTGTAAAAGTTAAGTCATGAACAATTGATTATGATACATTATTGTTATTATTGTGGACAACATTCTCCTGGTTCTGCTCACCTCACTTTGTATCATTTCATATGTCTTTCTGAGTTTTTTTATTTATTTTTTTGTGACCATCTTGTTTGTCATTTCTTAAGACATAATAGTATTCAATTACTAGCATATACCACAACTTTTTCAGCCATACCCCAAATGATGGATATCCCTCCAGTTTTCAGTTCTTTTCTACCACAAAACAAGCTACTATAATATTTTCATACCAATGGGTTCTCGCCCCCTATTTTTAATTTCTTTGGGATACAGACTTAGTACTGGTATTGCTGTGTCAAAGAATAGGCATAGTTTTATGGTCCTTTGGGCAAGATTCTAAATTGCTCCCCAGAATGGTTACATTAGTTAATAGCTTCACCAATAGTGTTTAGGTGTCTCAATATTTTCACATCCCCTCCACAGTTATGATTTTACTTTTTTGTCACATTAACCAGTCTGGAGGATATCTCAGAGTCATTTTAATTTGCATTTTTCTCTAATTAAAAGTGATTTGGAACATTTTTTTCATATTACAAAAGAGAGTTTCAATTTCTTCATCTGAGAATTGCCTGTTCACATCCTTTGACCATTTGTCGATTGGGGAATGCTTTGCAATTTTCATAAATTTGGCTCTGCTTTCTATGTATATGAGAAACAAAGTCTTTGTCAGAAATAATTATAAATTTTTCTTCAGTTTCTTCTTTGTCTTTTAACCTTGGTTGTCTTGATATTGTTTGTACAGAAAATTTTTAATTCAGTGTAGTCAAAGCTATCTATATTATATCTCATAATTTTCCCTATGTCTTATTTTGGCTAAAATTATTTCCTTATCCATAACTCTGATGGATATGCTATTTTGTGCTCTCCTAATTTGTTTATGCTATCATTTTTTATTTCTAAACCATGCATCCATTTTGACTATACTTTTGTGTATGGTGTAAGGTGTTGGTTTATGCCCAACTTCTGCAAGAATGTTTTCTATTTTTCCAAGCAGTTTTTGTCAAATAGTGAATTCTTCTGCCAAAAGCTTGGATCTTTGGGTTTGTTAAATACTACTTTATCATGTTCATTTACTATTGAATATTTAGTATTTAATCTATCCCATTGCCCCACAATTCTTTTTGTTAGCCAGTACCAAATTGCTTTGACGGGTCCTGCTTTATAATATAATTTGAGATCCGATATATCTATCCTACCTTCCTTCATATTTTTTCATTAATTCTCTTCATATTCTAGGTCTTTTGTTCTTCCAGAAAAATTTTATTATTATTTCTTCTAGTTCTATGAAGTAATTTTTGGGTAGTTTGGAATGGATCTAAATAAATTAATTTTAAGTAAGGTTGTCTATGAATTATTAATGTTTAAATCTGACTATTTGTATGAAGAGTGTTTTGTAGTTGTGATTCTATATTTCCTGGTTTGTTTTGGCAGTTGGCTTCCAGGTATTTTATATGTCTAGATTTATTTTGAATGGTATTTTCTTTTGTATCTCTTGCTTTTGAGTTTTGTTGGTAGGATAGAGGATGATGATGATTTCTGTGGGTTTGTTTTACAT
>NW_025400888.1:0-3911 GCF_016433145.1 Gracilinanus agilis
GGAGGGAGGAAGAAGGAAGGAAGGAAGGAAGGAAGGAAGGAAGGAAGGAAGGAAGGAAGGAAGGAAGGAAGGAAGAAATATAAAGGATAATAGCCTAACAGTACCAGATTTCAACTTTATTACGAAGCAGTAATCATCAAAACAATCTGATACTGGCTAAAAAATAAAATAGTAGATCAGTGGAATAGATTAGATATTTATACACAATAGTAAATAACCATATTAAAATATGATTTGATAAACTCAAAGATTCAAGCTTTGGGGATAAGAATTCAACACCTGACAAAAATAGCAGGAAAACCAGAAAATAATTTGACAGGAATTAGGCATAGTCAATATCTAAAACAACATACCAAAATAAAATTGAATAGATAAATGATTAAATTCAAAATATAATTTCATAATTAAATTAGGCAAGCATGGGAAAGTGTACCTATTTGATCTATTGAAAAGGGAAGATTGTATGACCAAGAAAAAGACAGAAAGGATCAGGGGAAATAAAATTGATTATTTTTATACAAGAAATTAAAAAAAGCTTTTCCACAAACAAAATTAATGCAGCTAGGGTTCTGGGTTAAGATGGCGGCAGAGTAAGAAGCAGCTCTTAACCTCTCCTGACCAAAACACACAAAACTCCTCAAGGGGACATAAAAACAAGTCCAGACGAACGGAGGAACCCCACAACAGGGCACAGCGTGGAAGGTACGTGGAATCGGGGCATTTCCAGGCTATAAAGGGGTGAAACAGCTCTCACTAAATCTCTAGCTGAGCAACCACCCCACCCCCGACCCCTCCACACACAACACCTATAGCACCGCAGCCAGGTAAAAAGAAATAGAGCAAGTTTGGGGCACCCATCGAGTCATTGGCAGCTCCAAGGCCTGTTCCTGAGAGCAGAAAGATTTAGGACCCCAAAAAGCTAAAGAAAACACACAAACTCTGAGCGCAGGAGCAGGGCGCAGAGAACGGACGCATGGTACAGAACACGGGCTCAGAGCGCAGGCTCAGGCGGAGACGTAGGTGGAGGCAGACACAACCAAGAGCTAAAGCTCTGAAACCCTGAGTGGGGAACCAGTGCAGACTGGTATATAACTGTGGAAGCAGCACCCTGAGACTTGTAAAGAAACGTCCCCCAGAGGATCAAGCAAGGGGGTCTACCAGGGGGCTTGACCTTGATAAAAACCAGAACTCAGACCTCAGAAGCCAAAAGACCGCGGACAGACCCTGAGTATGAGGATAAACCTGAGAAGCTGCTGGGCTAATGATGGCTACCCAGTTTCAGGAAGTTCAGAAGAGAAAGATTAACAACAAGAAAAAGAAGTCTTTAACACTCGACAACTTTTACACAGAGAAAATCCAGATAACCGAGCAAACAGAGGAGGAGAACAAACAAACATCCAGACCCTCCTCAAATAAGGAAAACTCCTCACAAGCTATGGAAGAGTTCAAAACTGAGATTTTGAGGAAAATGGAAGAGATCTGGCAAGAAAATAACTGTTTAAAAGGTAGAATCTTGCAATTGGAAAGTGAGGCTCAGAAACCAAATGAACTGATAAGCAAATTGAACACCAGAAATGACCAGATTGAAAAGGAATACTAGAAGATTATGGCTGAAAACCAGAAGATTATGGCCGAAAACCAGAAGATTATAGCCAAAAACCAGAAGATTATGGCCGAAAACCAAAAGATTACAGGCGAAAATCAAAACATCATAGCCGAAAACCGAAAGATTATAGCCGAAAATCAATCCCTAAAGGCTAGAATTGAGCAAGTAGAAGCTAATGATCTCTCAAGACAACAAGAGCATATAAAACAAAGTTAAAAGACTGAAAAAATAGAAGGAAACATGAAATATCTCAATGAGAGAGTGACAGACCAAGAAAACCGGTCTAGAAGAGACAATTTGAGAATAATTGGTCTTCAAGAAAAACCAGAAATTAATAGAAACCTGGACTCCATACTAACAGAAATTATTCAGCAAAATTGCCCTAAAGTCCTACAACAAGAGGGCAATAAAGACATTGAAAGGATTCATAGAACACCTTCGACATTCGATCAAGAAAAGAAAACACCCAGAAGTATAATTGCCAAATTCAAGAGTTTTCAAGCAAAAGAAAAAATCTTACAAGAAGCCAGAAAGAAAAAATTCAAATATCAAGGAGCACCAATCAGGATCACACAGGATCTGGCAGCCTCCACGCTAAAAGATCTCAAGGCTTGGAATACGATATTCAGAAAGGCAAGAGAGCTGGGCCTGCAACCATGGATCAACTACCCATCAAAATTGAATATATATTTCCAGGGGAAAGTATGGGCATTCAACAAAATTGAAGAATTCCAGGTATTTGCACAGGAAAGACCAGGGCTAAATGGAAAGTTTGATATCCAACCACAAAAATCGAGAGAAACATGAAAAGGTAAATAAGATACAGAGGGGAAAGAAAGAAAACTTGTAATTTTTACATTTGCCTTTTTAAGGGCCTCAGTGAGATCTAATTATCTGTATTCCTATGTAGAGAAATGTTTTGTATAATTCTCTGTAGTGAACTCTATTCACTATTATAGTATTCACTATTATAGTAATCAGAAGAATAATTCACAGGGTGAGGGTGGAACACTAATAATCTAAGATGAAATGGGAGATGGGAAAGAAGGGGTGAATAGCAGGGGACACCAAGAGAAACTTGAGTGAATAAGAAAAATAGGATATTCTATTACACACAAAGAGGGCATGGGAGGGAGAGGGGACAAATATTATTATAAGAAGGAGAGGAAGAGAGCATTAAGAGGTAATAATCAAACCTTACTCTCAGTGTAATCAACCCGGAGGGAGAAGAGTAGCTATACTATCCATTGGGATATAAAACTCTTATCTAACCCTTCTGAGAAAGTTAGAAGGGATAAACCGAGGGGAGCAGGAGAGTGGGGAGGTCAAAAAAAGGGAGGGGAGAAGAGGGAGGGAATTCATAACGCCTTTATAAACAAAAAGAGGGGGAAAAATAAGGGAGGGGGTAGAAAGGGAAGTTAATCAAGGGAGGGGTTAAGGGATAGTGGCTCAATAGCAAACCAATGGTTTAAAAGGAAAAAGTATAAGAAAAAGAGGGTAGGAATAGGGGAAGATACGAAAATGTCAGCAAATGCACAACTGATGATTATAACTCTGAATGTGAATGGGATGAACTCGCTCATAAAACAGATAAAATAGACAAAGTACTGGTCAATCTAATAAAAAAAAGGAAAGAAGAAAACCAAATTGATAGTATCAAAGATGAAAAGGGAGACCTCACCTTTAATGAAGGGGAAATTAAGTCAATCATTAAAAACTATTTCTCCCAATTATATGGCAATAAATATAACAATTTAGGAGATATGGATGAATATTTACAAAAATATAAACTTCCTAGATTAACAGCAGAAGAAATAGAATACCTAAATAATCCCATATCAGAAAAAGAAATTGAACAAGCCATCAAAGATCTCCTTAAGAAAAAATCGCCAGGGCCTGATGGATTCACAAGTGCATTCTATCAGACATTCAAAGAGCAACTAATCCCAATACTATACAAATTTTTTGATATGATAAGCAAAGAAGGAGTCCTACCAAATTCCTTTTATGACACAAATATGGTACTGATTCCCAAGCAAGGGAGATCAAAAACAGAGGAGAAAAACTACAGATCAATCTCCCTAATGAACATAGATGCAAAAATCTTAAATAGAATACTAGCAAAGAGACTCCAGCAAGTGATCAAGAGGATCATCCACCATGATCAGGTGGGATTTATGCCAGGAATGCAAGGTTGGTTCAACATTAGGAAAACCATCCATATAATTGACCATATCAACAGTCTACCAAACAAAAATCACATGATTATCTCAATAGATGCTGAAAAAGCCTTTGACAAAATACA
>NW_025400889.1:0-3812 GCF_016433145.1 Gracilinanus agilis
TCCCTCCCTTTCTTTCTTTCTTTCTTTCTTTCTTTCTCTTTTTTGTTTCTCTCTCTCCTTCCTTGTTTGTTTTTATTTCTCTTCCTTTCATTTTCTTTGTTTCTTTGTCTCTTTGTTTCTCTCTCTTCTTTCTTTGTTTCTTTCTTATTCTTTGTTTCTTTCTCCTACCCTCCTTTGTTTTTTGTTTCTTTCTCCTTTCCTCTTTCTCGGTCTCTCTTTCTCCATCTTTCTCCTTTTCTCTTTCCTTCCTCCCTTCCTTCTTTGTTTATTTGGTTTTTTATTTGTTTCTCCCTTCCTCTGCCTCACTCTCTTTCTCCTTCTCTTTCTCCTTAACTCTCTTTCTGCCTTAGATTGTGTCTTATAATCAAAACAAAGTATCCATTCCAAGGCAGAAGAGCAGTAAGGGCTAGGCAATTGGGATTTGTGTGACTTGCCCAGGGTCACACAGCTAGGAAATGTCTGAGATCAGATTAAATCCAGGACCTCCTATCTCCAGGCCTGACTCTATGCACTGAACTACCTAGTTGCACTTCAACCAGCATTTATTAAGTGTCAACCATGTACATAGTAACAAAGATTTATAAAGGCAAGTCAATCCCCTTCCCCCCCCCAAAAAAACTTTACCTTGAAGACTTACATTCTGCTGTTGGGACAATTTCTTTACTTTCATCTTCAACATATTCTACAGAACAAGTTTCCATTGAGTTAAAAGGCCACTGAGGGGCAGCTGGGTAGCTCAGTAGATTGAGAGTCAGGCCTAGAGACGGGAGGTCTTAGGTTCAAATCCAGCCTCAGACACTTCCCAGCTGTGTGACCCTGGGCAAGTCACTTAACCCCCACTGCCCACTCTTACCACTCTTCCACCTAGGAGCCAATACACAGAAGTTAAGGGTTTAAAAAAAAAAAAAAGGCCGCTGAGATCAGTGATTTCTAAAAATAACATTGATCTCATTATTTTAAAATCACTTTTATTTCAGAGTATATTATTCTGTTGCTTCCCCTCCCCTTTCAGATGGCCATGCCTGTAACAAAGAATGAGAAAGAATGAGAAAGGGGAAAAGCCAGTTCAACAAAAGTAACCCAACATATTAACCTATCCTGACGACATATGCAATGTTCCATACCCACAGTCCTCCACCTCTACAAAGAAGGCAAGAAAGTATGTTTTCTCTTTTTTTCCCCCTTTAGGATCAAGCTTGAATACTATAATTACAAAGTGTTTAGTTCCAGTGTCTATGTGTGTATGTGTATCAGTGGCGATTTTCATTTTTCCCCTCAGTTTTATTAAATAGATTTTATTGGCAGTTTTTGTTTTCACATTGCTTAGATTTCCTCCTGTATCTCTTAACTTCCTCCTCTTCCAGAGAGCTACCCCTTATAAAAATACATCTTTTTTTAAAAGAAAGAAAAAGAGGAAGAAGATAAATAAGATGAACACATCAGAAAAGTCTGACTTCCTCTTCTGGGGTTCACCCTTTTGGACCCCTTCCTCTACAAAGGAGGGTTAGTGGGAGGGGAAAAGCTGTCTTCCCATAGCTTTTTTTTTTTTAAGCCCTTGTACTTCGGTGTATTGTCTCATAGGTGGAAGATTGGTAAGGGTGGGCAATGGGGGTCAAGTGACTTGCCCAGGGTCACACAGCTGGGAAGTGGCTGAGGCCGGGTTTGAACCTAGGACCTCCCGTCTCTAGGCCTGACTCTCACTCCACTGAGCTACCCAGCTGCCCCTTTCCCATAGCTTTTTGCTGGGACCAATCTCATTCTCGATAGATTCACAGTATTGTTTCCATTGCTTTGCGGTGGTTGGTTTTTCCCATGAACGTTGTTGTCGTGGTTGTGTGAATTATTTTCCTGGGTCTGCTTACTTCTCTCTGCATCAGTTCATGTAAAAGTTTCCATTTTCCTCTGTAGTTATAGCATGCATCATTTCTTACAGTGAGGTGAGAGTCTAAGATATTCACATGCAACAATTTCTTCAACCATTTCCCCAAGTGATGGGCATCTTCTTTATTTTCAATTCTTAGCTCTCACAAAAATTGCTGCTATGGGAGGCAGCTAGCTGGCTCAATGGATGGAGAGCCAGGCCTAGAGATGGGAGGCCTTGCGTTCAAATCCAGTCTCAGACAATTCCTAGCCGTGTGACCCTGGGCAAGTCACTTAACCCCCATTGCCTGGGCCTTACCACTCTTCCACCAAGGAGCCAATACATAGCATTGATTCTAAGATGGAAGATAAGGGTTTAAAAAAGAAAAAAGAGCTGCTCTGAATATTTGGAGGTTTTCTTCTCATCAATAGCCTCCTTAGAGTCTATGCCTAGTAGTGGAATCTCTGGGTGAAAGGGTATAGACATTTTAGTCACTTCATTTGCAGAATTCCAAATTGCTTTCCAGAATGGTTGTACCATTCCTATTTCCATGAATGAATGAATGAAAGAGTCTCTACCCTCAGGGAGCTTCAGTTATGCCTACAATAGGACCTATCTAAAGCTAAGATGAAGTTGTTCATTCTAGTCCTCTATAAATAAGGCAAGGGACTCGGCTTCTCAGAGCACATGGAAGCATCCCTTGTCCCCAAGGGAGACTCATAGAATCAAAGACTAAGAAATAAAAAGGATCTCAGAAGTCACCAGGTAGGGTCCCTAGGGCAGCTCAGTCATACAGTGGATAGAACATAGGCCTGGAGTCAGGAAGACTCATCTTCCTGAGTTCAAATCTGGCCTCAGACACTTAATAGCTGTAAGATTCTGGGCAAGTAATTTAACTCTACTTGCCTCAGTTTCCTCATCTGTAAAATGAGTTGGATAAGGAAATGGCAAGTCACTCTGGTATCTTTGCCAAGAAAACTCCAAAATGATGTCATGGAGAGTAGGATACAACTGAAAATGATTGAACAAAAACAACAAACAGGTCATTGATCCAATCCTCTAATTTTATTGATGAGGCATTCAGAGAAGATAGATGACTTACCCAGGGTCACATAGGTCATAGGATCATAGATCCAGATTGAAATTGACATCAGAGAAAATCTAGCCCCGCCCCTTTAGAAGAAACTGAGGCCCAGAGAGGTCCAGGGACCTGCTTAGAGTCACAAAGGTCCTGGAATCCTAGAGCTGGAAGTGCCCTCAGTCACCATTTACTATCTTTTGGAAGGAATTTATTTTGCCCAACTAGGTACATTTATTATGAGAATTTCATTTTCTCCACTGAGGGATGGGAAAACTTAAAGAGGAGAGAATAGATTTTTGTTAATTGAAAAAGAAGCCATCAAGTCCAACTCCTTCATTTTGCAAAAGAAGAAACTGAGAACAGAGATCATGTGACCTGTCCAAAATTAGGAAGATGAGCTTAGTTTAACAAAGTTGGGATTAGTATCTGGGGCCTTCAGCTCTATTCTGGCATGCTACTATAGGTAAGTGGAGTCACAAAGAGGACTCCTAGCACGGGCAGCCAAAGACTAGACTGGTCAACAGTTTCTCTCTGTCTCTGTCTCCTTCTGTCTTTCTCTGTCTCTGTCTCTGTCTCTCTCTTTCTCTCCTATTCATTTGTCTATCAACTATAAAAAATCCATCTATCACCAACTTATCCTTCTATTCAACTATCCTTAATACATCTCTTCCTTCCTTCCTTCCTTCCTTCCTTCCTTCCTTCCTTCCTTCCTCCCTCCTTCCCTCCCTCCCTCTTTCTTTCTTTCTCTCTCTCTCTTTCTTTTTTCTTTCTTTCTTTCTTTCTTTCTTTTTTCTTTCTTTCTTTCTTTCTTTCTTTCTTTCTTTCTTTTTTTCTTTCTTTCTTTCTTTCTTTCTTTCTTTCTTTCTTTCT
>NW_025400890.1:0-1936 GCF_016433145.1 Gracilinanus agilis
TGAGAATTCCAAGGGGTCGTTCAGGCATGCCTCTCTGCCTAGCGACCCTAGCTATTATTGCTAGTAAAGAATGAGCCTCTTCTTGCATATTGCATTGTCAGTGTGATTCTTCCTTGGGCCATGAACCTGGGTTAGGTATTAAAATTTGGGTACAACACTATGTCCTGCTACTTTGTTAAAGTTATTTAATTTAAAGCCAAATTTTATTATTATTATCATGTTATTGTAATAATAATTATTAAAGCTCAGTCTTATTAATTACTTAAGTTAAAAAAAAAAACCCTTACCTTCTGATTTAGAATATTCTGTATTGGTTCCAAGGCAGAAGAGTGAAAAAGGCTAGGCAATGGGGGTTAAGTTGACTTGCCCACAGTCACACAACTAGGAAATATATAAGTTTAAATTTGACCCCAGGACTTCCCATCTCTAGGCCTGGTTCTCAATCTACTGAGTCACCTACCTGCCTCCAAAATTACTTAACTTTTAATCAATTAAGCATCTTCGATTAGTCTCTGTCTGAGATTGTCTAGATAGACACATAATTATGCCATTTCCAAATAGAGATAGTTTAATTTCACTTGTCGATACTTATTTCTTTACTCTGGTTTCCATGCCTTATTGCTATTGCTAAGATTTCTAAGAAATATAATCCAGGTTTCTACCTGTTTTTAGTGGAATTTCTCTTTGTTTCTTCATAGCTTATAATGCTAACTCATGGTTTCAGTAGATAATTTTATCATATTAAGGAAAAGCTCTTCTATTCTTAGTATAATGGGTACCAGCCCTCCCCTCTCCCAGCCACACATGCATGTACAGAACATGATCAGAGCTGCCATTCTTGGTTCACTACATGAAAGTGTTTAAGAGCCAGCATGTGGCTCACTCACAACTGAGAAGTTTGTTTGACCCGTGAGATGATGAACAACCCTATTACTTATTGCAAAACCAGAGAAGCCAGTGGTTCAATGGATGTATGAGTGGTCCATTCCCTGACCTCTCTCTGTTTTTCTGATTGCAAATAATTCAGAACTGTGTTGAACAGCATGCACAGGAGAGGCTGCCTCCATGCAGCAGTGACCAAAGGACATATAAAGCACAGGTTAGCATCTCAGCATTTCTGGAAAGGAGCTACATATGGTAGCCTAAAGGGCTTTGTATTCTGAGGCATCAAGAGCAGAGGTCCCCATAAGAGGGCTCCCACGAAAAAAGCTCAAGGGTGATTTTAAAGCAATAGCAGAAATCCTTGGGGAGCAGTGGTCACCAGAGGAGCACAGCAGTGATCAGGCTTAAACAGCTGAGATGCTCAGGGTTCCAAGGTCCCTAGCATTCTGTCTGGAGATACACCCAAGGGGATCTAACTCATGGAGGAGGTGGTCAGTACAGGAACTCAGGGGATCCAAGAACAGGAACCAAGCACAGTCAAGCACTGCACTCAGAAGCACAGAACAAGGAGGAGTCTGGCCCAAGCATAAAGCTCTAATTATGGAATTAAAGATGAAGAGATTACTAAATCAAAGAAAACATTGGCCAACTGACTTATCCAAGTAATAAGGTTAACAAAAAATAGCCCAAACACCAAAAGAACAATATATATAATAATAGAAATATTGAATGATGATCTACTGTAAAGGACTAAATTAAGTATCTGCAAAACAAAGTCCCAAGAGGTGCATGAAAAACAGTGCTATCCACAGCCTAGGAATGTAGTAAGGAAAGAGAAAGAAATGGTTTAAAATATAAGTGAGAGACATGTTTTTTTTTAAACATTTATTAATATTCATTTTTAACCTGTTTACATGCTTCATACCCCTACTTTCCCCTTCACCGCCCCCCCTCGCTCTCCCCCCCCCCCATAGCCGATGCACATTTCCATTGGTTGTAACATGTGGCCTTGTTTAGGGCCTATTTCCATATTGTTGTTAGTTGCATTGGTGTG
>NW_025400891.1:0-5615 GCF_016433145.1 Gracilinanus agilis
TCCCTCTCTTCCTCCCTCCCTCCCTCCCTCCCTTCCTTCCTTCCTTCCTTCCTTCCTTCCTTCCTTCCTTCCTTCCTTCCTTCCTTCCTTTTCTTTCTTAAAAACCCTTCTTTCTGTCTTATAAATACTAACAATCAATACTAAGAATCAGTTCCAAGGCAGAAGAGTAGTGAGGACCAGGCAGTGGGGGTTAGATGACTTGCCCAGGGTCACATAGCTGGGAAATGTCTGAGGGCAGATTTCAAAGTGTTTTACAATTGTTTTCTCATTCAATTTTCACAACAATCCTCAGAAGTCGAGGTGATAGGCATTATTATCACCTATAGGGATCAGTGACCATCTTGCCCGACTTTTTTATTTTATAGGTAAGAAAACACGAGTTCCAGAGAGGTCATGTAATTTACTCCAGGTGACATAGGAAGCTGGAGAGCCAGAATCTAAATTCTAAACCCAGAGAAGGCAGTTCTCCTCCTACTACACAAGATCCTATTCAAACACATATAAAAATAGAGCCATAAACAATATGCATTCTTGGTGGTGGAGAAAAAGAGTTGAACCTGGAGTTGGGAAAGCCCTGGGTTTGAATCCTGCCCTCACATTTAGTGCTAGGAGACCATGGGCAACTCATTTAAACTAAAATTTTCAGTGTTCTCATCTGTAATATGGAGCTAATATCTGCTTCTCACATTATTGTGAGAATCAAGGGATATAAAACAATGGTTCCTAAATTTTTTGGTCTCGAGATACATTTAAATTCTTAAAAATGATTGAGAACTGTAAAGAGCTTTTGTTTCTTTGGATTATATCACTGGTGTGCTGATAAATATTCAACAATAGCTCTGTACACCTCATAAACCTATATATATATGCACAGTACCCTTTAACCTTTAATTTGGATTATCAGCATTTTCCCCATCACTTTCCTAAGTCTAGACAATCAAGAAATCAATAAATCAAGCCGGGACTTAGAGCATTTACCAATTTCCAAGATGTAAATGCTGACACCGAAAATCTAACACTCAGCTGTCAGGGCCAACTATAAGGAGGTGCCAGCACACCCTGGTTATGTCTATCAGTGGTTGCCTTATTAGAAATTAAAACATGATTATCTTTTAATTATGTATTATTGTTAAAAGAGTTTTGACCTGGTAAATAAATCTCTGAAAAGGCCTCAGAGATTCCCACTACACTTTGAGAATGACTGAAATAAAGTATATAAAATGCTTTGTAAACTTTGAAGTGCTGTGTTAATTCATGTAATTACCATTATTATTATTATTATCATTATCATTATTGATATTGTTGTTATTATTGTTACCGATATTACCACTAGTGCCAGAAGGTTCTGTAACCAACCCAACAGTGTAAAAGGGAGCTCTTGGATACCTGGGAATTTTAAGAATTCAGTTGTTTTTGCCTGGGAGTACCAATGTCTGAAATTGTTTGAGGAGGATTTGACTACTCTTCTCCAGTGTAGATTACCTCTTCTCTTTTCAAGAATCGATTGTACTGAAGTTGCCAGCAAGACCTGGATTCTAATCCTGTTTATGCCACATCAAGGGCAAGGCATCTATCCTCTCTGAAACTCAGTTTCCTCACTCGTAAGATGTGGATAATAGTTCCTGTAATACTTCCCACATAGAGTTGTTGTGAAGTTCAAATAAGGCAAAATGTACAATGAATTTTGCACACTTTATGTTTGTTCAAACATGTTCAGCTCTGTGAACCATTTTGGGGTTTTCTTGGCAAAGATACTGGAGTGGTTTTCCATTTACTTCTCTAGCTCGTTTGATAGATGAGAAAACAGAGGCAAGCTGGGTTAAGTGACTTGCCCAGGGACACACAGCTGGTTAGTGTCTGAGGCTGGATCTGACTCCTAGCCCATCTTCCTCCTCTTCCTCCTCATTATTTGGGAGATGAGCAATGTAGCATAAATCTTTTTGCACATCCAAGGGCAACTTCCCACGTTTAAACCCACCAATAAAAATAGGGGTTCCCAGGTT
The DNA here is from genome assembly GCF_016433145.1 of Gracilinanus agilis. Classification (NCBI taxonomy): domain Eukaryota; kingdom Metazoa; phylum Chordata; class Mammalia; order Didelphimorphia; family Didelphidae; genus Gracilinanus; species Gracilinanus agilis. The sequence continues at coordinate 2,004 of NW_025400891.1, forward strand.
CTCCTCCTTTAGAAATATTCTGCAGGGATAAGAGAAACTCTTACCTGTGGATATAGACTCCAACCAGGGCTGCCCATTCCACCAATTCTTCTGAAGCACGATCTTGGCTTCCAGCTTAGAATGTAGGGCATGTAGTGAAACCCAGAAGCACTAATCGTGTGACACTCAGGTCACATTTTGTAACCAGTTTCCTATGATCTATCTTTTGGGACTGACCTTACCATTATTGCTTATATGTCACTGTCTTCCTTGTGGCTATGTAGGCACAGTTTCTAATAAAAAAAACATGCCCCAAAAAGCAATTTTCTTTTTCAGATTCCCTAAATTGTAAGGAGAGGAAAACCATGCTTCTTTCTTTCTACTAATATCTCTGGTGTAGATCCTCCTCCTCTTCCTCATTATTATTTAGGAGATGAGCAATGTAGCACAAATCTTATAGATCATGTAGATCACTCTAGCTTTGCAGCAAAGATGAATTGACTTGAAACCTTCCTCTAATACAGATGCCCAATTATATTCAGCTACTTACTAGCTGTGTGACCTTGGCTAAGTCATTTAAGTTTTTAGGGTTCCAGGCTGCTGTCTAAGCTATAAAGCAGGTGTTGATCTCCACTGGTAAAAGGAGTTCCCTCACTGGGAGCTCTCCAAACCAAAAGTGCTACATAGAAATGTTTATTATGATTATGATTAGTATTATGTTGCAGGTTCAAAAGGAAAAAATAGTAATAAGAGCTCAATAGAACATTGGATATGAACTCAGGAAGACACAAGTTCAAATCCTTATGAGCTATGTGATCCTGTTTTTTTTAAATTTATTTTTATTTTATTGATTAATTATGAAAAATTTTCCATGGTTACATGATTCATATTCTTTCCCTCCCCACCACCCTCTCCCCTCCCATAGCCAACGCGCAATTCCACTGGGTTTTACATGCTTTATTGATCAAGGCCTATTTCTATATTATTAATATTTGCACTAGGGTGATCATTTAGAGTCTGCATGTGATCCTGGTTAAGTCATTTCACCCTGTTAGCCTCGGTTTCCTCATCTGTAAAATGAGCTGGAGAAGGAAATGGTCAACTCCAGTATCTTTGCCAGAAAAACTCCAAATTGGGTCACCAAGAGTTGGACATGGTTGAAACAACTGAAGGAGAACCACATGTAGCATTTTAATGTTTGAAAAGGACCATACACACATTATCTCACTTGATCTTCAAAGGACAGTATAAGGTAAATGCTATTATTATCCTGGTTTTACAGGTTAGAGAACTGAAGCTCACCAAGGTTAAGTGATTTTCTTAAGGTCACATGTCTATTAAGTGAGTGTTGCTAAATTTCTTTCTCTGTTTTTCTTTTTTCTTTTGGAGAAGAAAAGAAGAAAATAGAAGAAACGAGTATAAATTGTTACCATAAAACTCTGATCCTGGTTTTTCATGGCATCCTCCATAATACTTTGTAGCTGGGTGCAGAGGCTTTGTGTTTCCATCACCAATTCTTCACTAAAGAAAATAAAGAGATTGTTGGAAAATTGGCTGAATTGAAACATTGACAATAGAATTCACTGTTTATAATGTGCTAAAATGTTCAATCCTGTCTAAAAATGTGCTAGAAAAGTCTTTAACCAGGAACAGATGAGAGTTTGTGTCTCCAAAATGTATTGATAGGACACAGCTGACAGGTATCTTGTTAACTATCCAAAAAGTGGGAGCAGCTAGGGGGCTCAGTGGATTGAGAAGTCCTGGGATCAAATCTGGCCTCAGATGTTTCCTAGCAGTGTGACCCTCAGTAAGTCACTTAACCCCCATTGCCAAGCCCTTCCTGCTCTTCTACCTTGGAATCAATATATAGTATTGATTCTAAGATGGAAGATAAGGGCCAAAAAAAAAAAAAAAGAAGAAGAAAGAAAAGATATACATGCAAATAATTATAATAAAAAATAGAATTGAGTAAATGTAGGAAAATGGAAGTGTGAAAAAAGAGGGGTCAAGGATAGGCAACTACTGTGTGACCCTGGGCAAATTACATAACTTCAACTGCCTAACCTTGACTCCTCTTCCATCTTGGAACTGATACTTAGCATCAATTCTAAGATAGAAGGTAAGAGTTTAAAAAAAAGATGAGGAAGATTCCTATATAATTTAAAAGTTAAAAGAATCAGTTTGACATTTAGCTAGTAAAACTTATTCTAAAGTTCTGTTCTCATAGTAATGATGGGCTATCAAGTGAAAATTTAAATATTTATTCTGGGACCTGCTAGGGGTTGAGGAAAGGCTTTCAAAGTCCACATTGATCCTCGGTAAGTGGTTGAAGAGTATGAATAAATAATTTTTAATGATAATGATAATTTTTTTTTAATTTTAAACCCTTAACTTCTGTGTATTGACTTATAGGTGGAAGAGTGGTAAGGGTAGGCAATGGGGGTCAAGTGACTTGCCCAGGGTCACACAGCTGGGAAGTGTCTGAGGCCGGATTTGAACCTAGGACCTCCCGTCTCTAGGCCTGGCTCTCAATCCACTGAGCTACCCAGCTGCCCCTGAATAAATAATTTTTAAAAGACTACAAATGACCAACAATATGAAAACATGCTACAAATAACTAAGAACAAGAAAAATGCAAATTAAAAGATTTCATTTCATAATCATCAAATTAGCAAATATGACAAAAGACAAAAATAGTCAATGTTGGACAGACTTTTTATAAGCACAAACATACTAATGCATTGTTGGTGAACCTGCGTCCTACCATTCCAGAGAACAATTTGAAAAAATAACTAAATTGTTTATACCTTTTGACTCAGTGATACTACTGGCATATACCTAAAGAAGGTATAGGTGTAGGTTATGATGACTGTTTAATTCTAGATCTTCATAATATTGTGGCCAAGATGTTAAGTTTGTGTTCCTATGGGTCTCCTCAATAAATTGTAAATAATTCAGTGTACAGCTGGTATAAATAGTTCAGAAAGAAGAGTTTCAATGTCCAAAAATGTGGGATCAAAAGGTCTTAATGCTCTCTTAAATTCTTCTATAGGCAGGAAGGTACTATATAAACAAAAAATATATGTAGCTGCAGCTTTTTAAAAAGTAATCTTTACAAAGAGGTGAGAAATAGGATACCAAGTTCAAGAAACAGGAAATAGATGAGTTTGATTGATTAGGATACAAAGTACATGAGGGAGAAACATTTGTTAAGGACTTTATAATTGTAAAGTACTCTGTGAATGCAAGCTACGAGGATGATGATCATTGTTATTAATAACTGATAATCATCTCTCCAAATTTCACTGAGAATATACTTTTTATGTAACCATAATGCTCATCATTGACTTCATGGAGTTTAAATTTAGCTGGGGACACATGCTATACAAATTTAAAAATTACTTTAAAAATTAAGCAGCATAAGATAAATACTAAATCAGAGAAGATAAATGTCCTAGGAGCTTTGGGGGTAGGGGATGAGATGGGTGGGGGAGATGGAGAGAATGGGAGAGAGGAAGGGCAAGAGGAAAGGAAAAAGGGGAAGGAGAAGGAGGGAAGGAGAAAGGGAGAGAGAGGAAAAGAAGGGGGTAGAGAGGGAGAGAGAGAGAGAGAGAGAGAGAGAGAGAGAGAGAG
>NW_025400892.1:0-4274 GCF_016433145.1 Gracilinanus agilis
CTGAGTTACAAAAGAAAGAGAAAATTGATACAAAGGATGCTCAAGAACTCAGAAACTTTTCTAGGACCATTTAATATAGATCTATAACCTAAGGACATCACTCAAACTATAGAACTATGTTGGTTAAATTACATTCAGTATTCTGTGTTTAATAAGGCTGGGAAGTGTGGGTAATGTAATTTTAAAGATGGCATAATGGATAGAATGCCAGACCTGAAGTCAGGAAGACTCATCTTCCTGAATTCAAATCTGACCTCAGGATACTTACTTGCTATGTGATCCTGAGCAGGTCACTTAACCCTGTTGGTCTCAGTTTCTCCATCTGTCAAATGAGGTGGGCAAAGAAATTAGCAGACCACTCTAGTAACTTTGCCAAGAAAACTACTGATGGAATCAGGAAGAGTCATGTACTACTAAAAATGACTGAACAACAATGACTTAAATAAAGTACAACTTTCTATTTTTTTAAAAATCTACCCATCACCTCTCTAGAAAATACAGATTTGTGGGAAAACCTCTTCTCCACTCAAAAATACTTTTAAACCCTATTCTCTCTATAATGACAAGGAGGTAAAGATTTTCTTTTAAATACCTTCAATAATCTTACATTTAATCAATCAATAAACATTTATTTAATGCCTACTACATTACAGGCACTATGTTAAATGCTAGCTATAAAAAAAAGAGGCAAAAGATAGTCCCTATCCTCAAGAGGTTTACAATCTAACTAAGAGAGACAACATGCAAACAAATACATTAAAAGCAAGCTACATATAGGATGAATAGGAAATAATTAACAGAGGCAAATTACAGATATAAACTCATAGTAGCTGGGCATAGGACTAAATGACAAAATGGTATCTCCCAGATGGTCCCTCTCAATGTTCTCTCAAAGATCCTTTCTCTAGATATGATGTTCTTAACCAAGGATCCTGACAATATTTTTTAAAACATTTTCATAATTTCATAAATTATATTTCAATATAATTATTTTCTTTCGTAAGAAACTGTTTTATTCATCTTCTGATCTTTGTAGAAATATTGTTGTGTAACAATTAAAAAGGCAAGTCATGAATGTTTGATAGAAGGGAGATAGAAGAAAGTCTGTGTGCTGAGTCTCTCTCCAAGCAGTCCCCTGGGGCCGAATATACACTGGGAGATTTTAAGGGGATATCACCCCAAAACTAGGTGACCTGGATGGTTGTGCTGCCCCACAGGAGTTAGGTGCGAGGCATCCCAATAAAATGTGGTACCCCAATCCAATCCTGAATAAGGACAGGGTTCACTCAAACATCCCCCAAGGTCAGTCAGTTTCACAGAGGGGGGTCTGGCTTCAAGATGGAGGCAGCAAGACCAAGCTGTGGTTCCCCTCTTTCTTGATGTCTCTCAGGCCCTCTGGAATGCTATCTAACTGATGAATATTTTTTTTATTTTTCGCAAATCAGGGTTTGGGGAAAGGGGCAAAGGGCAGAGGGATTTTGGGGTGCCCTCTTCACTATTCCTATGGGGTACGTCAATTGGGTGGGAACCTTTGGGGTTCCCACTCCTAAGTTTCTCCACACACACACACCTTCTCCTTCTATTTCTATTTTTTTTTTGTTTCTATCCTTTTCTAGAATTGTAAGTTTTGACTGAAAAGGATCTCTCAGCAAGGTTGAGTAATGGGTGAAGGAGAGTAAGAGATTGCTCCCAAAAATGGGAGTCCAAACGTAGCTGACTCAATGGTTGAAGTCTTGATGGGTGAGATGTGATAGAATGGCTTTGATCAGGGAATCAGGGTTTCAATTTCCAAATGAAACATTCTCAGGAAGCCCTCAGGACTGGATCAGAGCTAGGTTGTCTGCCTCTTCTTTCTTCCCAGTCTTCTGCCCAAAGACCTCTCCTCCTCTTCTTTGAAGAACTTCCCAGAATCCTCTCTGGTCTCAACTGTCAGCAGCTGTCAGCAACTGCCTTCTCAGGTTCCTTTGGTGCCATCCCCCTGCCACAAACCCTATCCTTACACTATCCCAGTTTTGTGTGGTGGGACTTTTCCCACTTAATTCATACATCACTATTTACTATTCCTATCTTATGTTCCCCCCTCCCTCCAAAATAATAAACCCTTATCTTGTCTTATCACTATACTAATTATCTATCTATTCCTATTCTAAGGTGGGTTTTGGAGAGGTTGGTAGGAGGATGAAGGTTGCAGTTTATATAACAATATTAAAAGGGTATAAAATAATTTTGTAACACGAAAAGTTTCCCATTGAACACAATGTCTAAGTTTACAGTGTACCAATTTTCTTATCCCTAAACTCTTCTAAGTTATTATGTAACCCATCTATGATTTTAACAGAATTTTAACTTGTTTCTACTTTTAATATACAAGTCTATCAAGTAATGCAATGCAACTATCTTATTCTTCCTAGCTGTTATCAAATTATGTCTAAACTACCTATGTTTTAAATGCAATATTAGTTTTTATATTTAGAATCTATTTTAATATGTTAGTATTCTTAGTTATCTATCCAACTACACTTATATATTTTATTTTTATGCTTTCCCTGCACTAGGTCGCTAAAAATGTTTTTAAACTTCCCTAGCCCTTTCTGCACTTCTCCTATGTCTAATGTCCAAATTATCTGCTAAATTTTTACTATGCTACATTATCTACATGGTTAGGGACTATTTATTTATAATTCTACTCTACTTTTCCAACCTATATTACAAGTGTATATAAAATTTACATTATTTATACTATTATACATTTGTACAAGCATTAGTTGTGCATATCAATGTTAATCAGACAAGAAAATGGCTTGATCTTCTTATGTGGTTAAAACCTTATGGACTTGCAACTGTTTACCTTATAGACATATATGCATTTTGTATTTACACAATCTTCAGACACTCAGTTATTTATACAAGGTCTAGATTAGATACCAGTTTTGTGTTGTGTTTTGTGTTCTCTTTATGTATTATGCATGCAAAATACTCACCCTTGTTTTCAAAGTTGTCATTTTTCTTCAAGTTGTCTGTAGATTTCTCTTGTATCTTAATGCTATGTATTTCCCTAAAGTGTGAGGTGAATTTGTGTTTTTGTGCTATCGCTGCACCATAGTCTTATTTAAACTGTTTCCTTCTGTCCTCTTCTTTGTACAATTGTCCATTTTTGCAAAGTTCAAAGTTCAAAAGTTTTTTCACAATGTCTTTTCAAGTACTCCTTTCTTGTATTCTTCTTCTTGATGATTTTCCCTATTTCCTTTTCTTCTCTTGATTCTTTTCCACTTCTCTGTTTCTCTGTCACATGTTGTCTGTTGTCATACATGTTGTTGGATGGGCCCTCTGGTCCAGATGCAGGAACAGTGTGTATTGTGATGCTTTGTCAGGGATGTCAATCAATTGTTTGTGTGTGTATGTTGATAGAAAGGAGATAGAGAAAGTCTATGTGGTGAGTCTCTCTCCCAGCATTCCCCTGGGTCTGAATATACTCTAGAAGACTTTAAGGGGATTTCACCCTGAAACTGGATGACCTGGATGGTCGTGCCACCCCACAGGAGTCAAGGGCAAGGTTTCCCTATAAGAGGAGGTATGCAGTACCCCAACCCAATCCTGAATATTTTGCAATGATTTTGAATTTCAATTCTCAGTCCTTAGCACTTTGTGTAATTGGTCTATCTTGAACTGTTTCTGGGTGTTCTGCATTTGTATGTTTCTTTTCAGGTTTCACATGGGTCGTGTGGAACCAAGAATCTTTTCCTTCTACTTTTACACTTGTAGGGGTAGTGAGCAAAATGTGATAGGGTCCTAACCATTTCCAGTCTGTTACTGATTTTCTTATGAAGTTTCTTATGTATACTATGTCTCCTGGTTTTAAATTATGCAAGTCATAATCAAGGGTTTAATTCTGTTGAATTAAACCGAGTTCATGGAGTTCTGTGAGTCTTTTTTGCAGGGCCTGGATATATTTATGCAGTTCACAATCTGTACTTAGCATTGAGACATATGGGGTTTTGTGAGTTCTCCCTTGCCAAGCAGGTCATCCATATAGCATTTCAAATGGGGAAAGATGTAAGTCCCCTCTAGGTTTGCTTCTCAGATACCATGACACTATTGGTTCAACTAGAAATCTAATATTACTTTGATTCCATTTATATATACTGTTTTCATTGCTACAGTCTTCTCCACATTGTGTTTGTAATCCCTCTGTATTTAGGCTTTTCTTTAGGAGCTTTCTATTTTTGGTGGATTAGTCATCCAGTACATGTATGAAACATAGCCACTCACATCTT
>NW_025400893.1:0-6832 GCF_016433145.1 Gracilinanus agilis
TTCAGGTCTCAATAAGCAAAGAAGGGAAGCTCACCTAGGAGGAGGGACGTCCGATTCTTCCATCATCTCTTTCCATAGGAAGGAATGTTGCCAACCTGCGTTTCTTTGGGTTGCCATAACTCCTCTTCTGCCTCAGTCAGGCGTTTGTATCTGAAAGTCCCTTTGTGGAACATCTTTGGGCTTCTGCCACCGTAATTGCAAATGCATATGGGTGACAACATTTTATGAAATGATTTGGGGGAATAAGAATTTGCATGTAAGCGTGGAAGTGTGTTCTGTGAGTGTATGGCTGGCCCAGTGTGTGTTTGGGGTTTATGTGTTTGGTTCCCATGCTGCATTGCAACATTTGTTGGATCCATGGTAACAGGGTGGAAGATGTCAGGTTGGAGTGGAGCCACCTTTTGCTTTGTGCTTTCTTTTAGATTTCTGTCAACTAAAGTATTTGCAGGAATTAGTGTGGGCCTATTAATGAAGTGCCTGTAGCCTTCCTGGGGAGGATTCTCTCTTATATTGCTGGTCCCAATTTTACAAATAACTGCACTGGACCCCTGCTTCATGCCTCATCTTCTTTTTCTCCAGGCTGTTGACAACAGAGAGACAATATTAATGAGAGATTGTCTATACTTTTGATCTCTGCAGGTTGGTGTAGAAGCCTTCTTCCCCTGGTTGACAGAACTCCCCAGATCAGCCCTGGGTGGGAAATGAAGAGGCTCATGAGCTCTAGACAAGGGATTGTGATTCAGCAGGCTTCCGGCTTCCATCTCCATCCTGATTTCTCCTAGCACCCCTTCTGCAGCCCAAGCAGGTTCCTTTTAGCAGCTTCTAATTCCCACCTTTGTTCAGTCCATGATCTCCTTTCTATGTGATTATTATTTTTTCCTCTTTAATAATTTTTATTTTTTTAGAAAAGTTATCATGGTTATATGATTCATGTTCTTACTTTCTGCCTCTCCCCCTAACCTCCCCTCTCCCCCTCATAGCCAACACGCATTTCCCCTGGTTTTAACATGTGTCTTCGATCAAGACCTATTTCCAAATTGTTGATAGTTTTCTGTGTGATTATTGGAAGCCCAAAGCCACTCAGCCCATGTCTACCAAGTCTTTCTTGATCTCTGTCACTCCATGGTACCCATCTTTGCCCATATCTACCCTATTTTTAATACCAACTCCTTCAGCAGCTGAGACTACAGAGGAGGAATTCTCTGAGATCAGAATGATGGACCTTGCCTAGGCTTCTACCTGAAAATACCAGGAAAATATTCAAGAAGGTTCAAGAAAGTATGAGAGGGATGGGCAATTCCCTGTTTTCCTAAATGGAAGAAATTGAGGGAAGGGCACTTCCAAAGCTAAGTGTCCACCACAGGGTGATTTGTTGCCCCTCACTTGATCTCTTTTCCATGACTAAAGTCTCTCAGAAGTTCTGGCTCTATGGGGAATTTCTTCACCTGCCTCTGAGAGTGCCTTCCCAGGTAACCTGAGTCAATGAAGGTTGGCTCCAGAAGAGGTAGTTGCCAAGACGTATGCTAGCTAAGTTAGCAGGCAAGAGAGTTCTGGACTCAATACCTACTTTTGCCCCTTTTTGGCTATCTAACATTGGCCAAACCCCTCCCTTCTTCTTGACTTCGCTTAGCCCTTTCTGTCAAATGAGGAGGTTAGGCCAGATGACCTCTGAGATCTCCTTCATCCTCCAGGCCACCCAAACCTATAAACCCCTTCAATCTCCTCTTCTAAATCCTTTCCCAGCTCCCTTCACTGAAATAGCTTCCTACCTCTCTGACAAAAACATTGCCAGTCTAATGTTTTTTGGTGCCCTGTCCCCATCTAGCTACCTCAGCCAATGTTCTATGTGTAAATAAAGCCTGGTGTTAAACTCATGGGTTTTCCTGTGCTGTCCTCTTGTACAATAGATGTCCCCTATCCTACAGGGACTGTCTCACCTCAGAATGGAAAGCAATGGTTCTGGAGCAACCAGCAGGGACCATTTCTTTCCTTTAGGAGTGGATTCAGCAGTTTGTGGCTTGTGTTTCCTGATGACTTTTCTGCAAACTGATCCTCAGGGTGGCCTTTGCGTAAATTTCCAGATCTCTCTCCCCTCTCAGACATCCATTAGTAGCCCTATTTGTCAAACAGGCAAGAGGAGATGAGTCCAGTCTAGGCAGACTCTCCCCTTCTTAATCCCTCCCAGCAATGACCTGGTGGGCAGTGATGTCAGTGCTCACCTTGGTGAGAAAGTGGTCCTTCTCACAACATCCCTGCCCTAATCTCATGGTTTCCCACTGGGGATCCCACTCACCCTCTGTCTGCAGTAAGTGCCTCTCTCACTCCCACACTGTCTTTTCCATTTCCCCTCTGTCTTTCCCCTCCCCACCTCCTTTTCCCTTGCCTCACCATCAATACTACAAGGGGTACCTAGGGGTTCAGCTTGTTCAGGAGGGTGAGGGGAGGAGATTCCTTACTTCTGCTCCCTCCTGGGATCTTGGCAAGGAGGAGATGACTGCAGGCACTGTGATGGATGGCCAGAGCCCCAGGGCTGTCTCTATCCCTACACCTCTGCCACCTCTTATAACCCCGCCCACTCCAGTCAACATATTATGATGTAATGGGGTCTTTGTGTCATCAGACTATTCTCATCAGGGGTGTCTGTGCATCTCATCCTTCCCTTTCTGCTGGGGGAGTGCTTAGTGATTGCCTGTACAATGCTATATACAGAAAGATCGGGCCCATTTAATTTATATATCTATTTATTCTCTACATTCCTATGACTCTGTAGTCACTCACATATTGCATAAAGGAACATTTGTGTGTATGAAAAAGCAGAGAATGTATCATATCCCCTGTGTATGAGGACAGAGAATGTATTCTCATTTCTAGGTCCTCAGGCTGTCCCTTCCTTATTCCTCTCCAGCATTACTTCTACTGCTTCTAACAATTCATTTCTATGACTTACACTTCCTCTTGTCCTCAGAAACCTCAGCAATCAACCCTTCCCCTCCTCCATCTCTAGGCACTCACAGATTCTCTTTCTATTCCTATATATCTATATATTTTCTCTCTTCATATAAAAAGAGATAGATAGATAGATAGATAGATAGAGCCTCTCCGATTCATTTATGGACTCTCCTCTATCTTTTATATAAAAGGATTCTGCTTCCTCTTTCCCTGGGATGGGCTTTGGAAGACTCCCATTGGTATCCACAAACAGTGTGTCATTCCTCACATATGGGAGTAAAGAGAGAATATGTGGATCACAGGAAGAGAAATCTAGATGGAATGAGCTCTCACCATTGCAGCATTCATATATAGATAACAAGCTACCTGAAGACTCATATATGTGAACAAGGAGGAGAACACTCAAATAATCATATGGTGCTTCCCAAGGGAGAATATAGTGAATCTCTAGACCACAAATACAGGAGTTTTCATACCAATGGGCTATATATATCACACAAGGAGTCCTTAATGCTTCAAATGAACTTGTCAGGGCTAAATTCTGGACACCAAGTGGGTATAGAGGAGAACTCCTAATATGAATCCATAAAGAGAACACAGCAATACCTGAATATGTGGGGGAAGAGAAATGGCTGAGGGCTCTTCCATGTCTAAATAACCAGAAAAGAGAGGGATCCTACTCTAGGGCATGATATATGAGAGCCTTCCACTAACCTCTTCCTTGGGATTTTTCACAGGAATGAAGATATTCAACTCCTTTCCTTTTTGGCTTCCTCATTTCTCCTCCTAATTAAGACAGGTGTTTCTGAAGGCCCTTTTGATACTCCTCTTTAGTTTTCCCTCCATGACTCCTGAAGGATATCAATGAAAATTCTTTTTGAAATGATTGAATTTAGGGGTACAAGAGTGTATGTATCTCCTGTGAAAGCCTGTATCTATCTCTGTGTCAGTGGGAATATTTCTGTTTGTCTCCTGCCTTCTCTTCCATCCTTTGTTGTATGGATCCTTGGTCAGACATTAGCGGGGTTTATGTAGTCCTCACATCCATTTTTTGTGTTGCATTTTCCCTTAAGATTTCTATTCAGTATAGTAATTCCTGGAGTAAGTTTTGGACTTGTTGATAAAATCTTCATGGCTTTCCTAAGGAAATTGCCCTCATATATTCCTGATCCCATTTATACTTACAAATTGGATTGGGCTACTGCTTCTGGCCTCATGTTTCCCTCTTCAAGCTTTTTGGAATCATGGAGACAATGTTAGTGAGAGATGTTCTTGAGTTGATCTCTTCAAGATGGGGCAAATCCCCTCTTCCTGATTGTGAGAGCCCCACAGACCTTCTCAATGAGGCAATGGAAGTCCACATGTGCCCTGATCTGGAGGCTGTTAATTCAGGCTTCCTTCCCCCCTGATTTTCCCTAGGACCCTTCTGCAGTCCAAGGAGGTCCCTTTAAAGAACTCACAATTCCCACCTTCATTCAGTCCATGATCTCTACTTTCCATGTGATTATTGAAAGCTCAAAAGCCACTCAGCCCATGTCTACCAAGTCTTTCTTGATCCCTGTCACTCCATGGTACCCATCTTTGCCCATCTACCCCATTCTTAACGTCCAAGAACTCCTTCAGCAGCCGAGACTCCAGAGGAGGAATTCTCTGAGATCAGAAAGATTCTACCTCTAAATCCCAGTACAGTGTTTTAGGTGGGTTCAGAACGCATAAGGGGGATGGTCAATTCACTGCTTTTCTAAATGGAAGAAATTCAAGTAAAGGCACTTTCCCTGAACTTCCTAGTTGGAGAGAGTTTCTCCTCCAACCTACAAAGATTAGCTTCATGGATATCTCTCACCAACACTGTCTCTCTGTTTCTTAAAAAGCTGAAGAGGATGATGAGGCCAGCAGAAGCCCAATCCAATTGTATGTAAGAAGGAGACCAAGAATATAGGGGAACATCTTCCCCAGGAGGGCTATAAGCACTTCATGAACAAGCCCAAATTGATTCCAGAAAAGTCTTCAGCTAATAGAAATCTAAAGGAAAGTACAACACAAAAAGTAGTGGGCTGTATTTTGACCCACTCTAATCTGATTTCTTCCAACCTGTTACCAATGATCTTAAAAGTGATGGGTTGGAAAATAGGACACATGAGCTCTGATTGAGGGTTTGCTATTTGGAAGGCCTCTGATCCCACCCAGATTCCCCCAGCACCCTTTTGTAACCCAAGCAAGTTCTTTGCTACAGCTTATAACTCCCACCTTTGCTCTGTCCATCTTTTCCACCTTCCTTCCATTAATGAAAGCCCAACTGTCACTCAGCCCCACAGCCCATCTTGATCCCTGCCTCTCCAAGGCTCCCCTCCTTTGGCCAACTCTTGGCCACCTCCACCAGATTCAGCATGTCAAAGGTCCTCCTTCACATACACAGCATACCCCCTCCCAGATAGAGATTTCTCTGAGGGCAAGAGATAAAAACTTGACCTAGCCTTCTACCTACACTTCTCATGAAAATGTTCAAGGGAGACCCTGAGGGAACCATGTAGGGGTCATCCTATGATTTCAAAAGTGGAGAAAAGTCATGTGAGGAAGAGCATGGGATTTACTCAGGCTTACCTTGCTAAGTGTCTATCCAAAGCCCAGAAGCTTGTTTGGCTCCTCTCTCAATCCCTGATTGAAGTGTAAAGCCTCCCAGAATCCCTTGCTCTTTGAGAAATTTCTGCATCAACTTTTGTGGAGTCTGTTCCAGGGAACTTGGGTCCATGATGCTTGGCTGTCAGAGGATGTTGATACCAAAATGTAAAACAGCTATCCTGGCAGGAAGAGAGATGTGACCTGAAGGCGTGCTTCTGCCCCTTACTGTCTGTGTGGCATTGGCTAAGTCCCTGCCCTACTCTTGACTTCATTGATCCTTTCTGTCAAATGAAGTTGGACCAGATTACATTTGAGCTCTTTTTTAGCCCTCCATCCCATTGAAACCTGCATTCATGCATTCAATGAATGCCCATTCAGACTCCACGCCCACCACATCTCTTTCCCATCCTTCTCACAGCCAACCAGCCCCCTCCCGTTGAGAAAATTGCCATTCCAATGCTTTCCCTTGGGGCAGCCCCCAACCAGCAGGTACAGCCCATGGTCTCCCTGGCCCTGCATCCTGAGCCACACGTGTTCCCCATCCCTCAGGGACTGTCAATCTGAGTGCAAGGCCAAGGATCTGGTCAGAGTGGAGTGGGCTTTAATAGAGGGCAGTGCTTTGTGTGTGGTCTTCTCTTTAGATTTCTATTAACTAGAATATTTGCTGGAGTAAGTCTGGGTCTGTGGATGAAGTGTTTATAGCCCTCCTGGAGAAGTTGCCCTCCTATATTCCTGTCCACACTTTTGCTAACAGTTGCACTGGGCTCCTGCTGCTTCTGGTCCCTTCTTCTTCTTCTTCTGGATGCTGGCAGAAGGAAGACAATATAAGTGAGAGATATCCATGAGGCTGCTATTTCCAAGTTGGGGGAGAGCCCTCTCCCTTTGGCAGAACCACACATACTTGCTCAAGGTGGTAAAGGAAAGGACACATGAGTTCTGCTCAAAGGGCTACTTGCTATTCAGTAGGTTTCCTTCCCAACCTGATGCCCCTACAGCCCTTCTGAATACCAAGAAGATCCCCTTAAATCTCCTGCTTCTATTCTGTCCATCATATCTCCACCTTCCTTCTCCTCAAGACAACCTAATTGCCATTTAGTCCATCTCTACCAAAGCTTTTTAGCCTCTGCTTCTCCAAGGCCATCTTCCTTTGGCCAGCTCTTACCCACCTCTACTACATTCATCATGTCAAAGGCAATCTTTAACTTCTTCCCCTTCTGGACAGGGAATTCTCTAAGGGTGGGAAATAGGGAGCTTGCCTAGATAT
>NW_025400894.1:0-2887 GCF_016433145.1 Gracilinanus agilis
TTTTAAACTGTTATTTTCTTGCCAGATCTCTTCCATTTTCCTCAGAATCTCAGTTTTGAACTCTTCCATAGCTTGTGAGGAGTTTTCCTTATTTGAGGAGGGTCCGGATGCTTGTTTGTTCTCCTCCTCTGTTTGCTCGGTTGTCTGGATTTTCTCTGTGTAAAAGCTGTCGAGTGTTAAAGACTTCTTCTTTTTGTTATTATTCTTTCTCTTCTGAACCTCCTGATGCTGAGTAGCCATCATTAGCCCAGCAGCTTCTCAGCTTTATCCTCGGGCTCAGTGTCTGTTCCAAATCTATTGGCTCCTGAGGTCTGAATTCTGGTTTTTTCCAAGGTCAAGCCCCCTGGTGGGCCCTCTTGCTTGATCCTCTGCTGGAGGTTTCTTTACAAGTCTCAGGGCGCTGCTTCCACAGTCGTATACCCGTCTGCACTGGTTCCCCACTTAGGCTTTAGTTCTGCCTCCACCCACGCCTCTGCTCAGCTGGCACTCTCTGTGCCCAGCGTCCTGCTCCGGCGCGCGCTCAGATTTCCCGTGCTTTTTTTGACTTAATGGGGTCCTAAGTCTTGCTGCTCTCAGGAACAGGTCCCGGAGCTGCTGATGACTCGATGGGTGCCCCAAACTTGCCCTATTTCTTTTTAGCTGGGTTCGGAGCTATAGATGAGTGTGGAGGGGGTGGGGGTGGGGCGGTTGCTCAGCCCACGATTGAATGAGAGCCCTTTGTAGCTTGGAAATGTCTCGATTCCACGTACCTTCCACGCTGTGCCCTGTTGTGGGGTTCCTCCGTTCGTCTGGACTTGTTTTTATGTCCCCTTGAGGAGTTTTGTATGTTTCGGTCAGGAGAGGTTAAGAGCTGCTTCTTACTCTGCCGCCATCTTAACCCGGAAGCTCTGGGGAAAGTGAACACCAATTTTTAATATAGTTCTATTGCTACTAATGGAATCTTCCATTGATTTTCATATTTTTAATCTAGTACCATATAGTTTCTATTGCTTTGTGGTATATTTTAAAGTTTATCAATGAAATCCTACTTCAAGATTTTTTATTCTTGCCTCTGTGTTTTTTCCTATGAAATTATTAATTTATCCAGTTCTACAAAGTGAGTCCTTGATAATGATGGGTCTATAAATTAATTTGGATCTTCTGGTCATGTGTAAAGGCTTCTCCTGCTTCTCAGATCTTGCTTTTACTTTTTCTTCTAGATTAACCACCATGAGGACAGGACTAATGTCTTATTTAAATGTGTATTTCCCTCATTACCCAACATAAGGTTTTGTACACAGTAGATATTTTTAAAATGTTAGTTGTATTTTCATTCTTTAATAACAAAAAATATTCTGATAAAAATAACCTTTACAAAGGACTCATGTGTATCTTGGTAAATTAAAAATAAAATCTTTTCATCATTCTTACATATTTATATTATCAATTTCTTATTTGTACATAAGAATATAGCTTTTTCTGGGCTTAATCTTAAATCCTATTACCTTGCTAAGATAATTTATTATCAATATTTTTTGAATTCTCTGCATATACTACTTACTAATAGAAATATTTTAGCCTATAAAGTCTCTTTCAGTTCTAAATCTATGATCCTAAGATCATCCATACTCCTGAATTTAATTGATAAATGCAACTACAGAGATAACTCTACTTAGGTAACATCATTCTGTTAGCAAATGAGGAGTTATATAATTGCCAAATGGATTTTCCACTACCCAAGATGATATCCTGATCAAATTAAATTAAAATTCCCTATAAATTATAATGTTAATCAGAAACTTTTGCTTGTGAATTATTATGCACTGATTATGTCAAGCCCCAGGACCAAAAAGGCTGCCTCAATAAAATCCATGAATGCCCAGAGTCCACAGAAGATTTCCTAAAATACATACAAGAAAAACTAAATAAATAAAAAAATGCCAGTTTTTTAGACAGTGGCATATCATTGGATGAGCAGTCCATCAAATTAACAATGTGCTTGCAAATCATGGAATGCCACAAAGAATAAAAATTATACTAAACTCCAAGGACAAAAAAGATTTGCATGATGGGTATAATTAGGTTGCAGAATGTCTGATGATGAATTGTGTGTAAAAACTGGTCTGAAGGATATCTTTGAAGAAATATATGAATCAAAAAAGGAGTAGGCCAGCGATGTGGCAAAAGTGAGTAGTAATAAATGGGCAATACGAGTTCACTTATCCTACCCATGAAATGATAACTAAAGACCTAATCCAGAAGAAGGCTTCCACAAGCTGGATGGATCTTTTGTGGAGATTATGGGAGCACAATGAGAGAACATTCATAAGCATCATTTAGCAAGAGAGATGGCATGAATGAGTTTGAGCTCTGCATTGATGCAGAAAATATCCACACTGATAAGATCAACGGCCTATTGAAGTCACTTTTATTTATCATGTGAGTGGACATGATATTTTATCAAAGTAATATTCAGTGTTTCTTGACATGAGTCTATGCTTTTTTTTGTTGATTTTGTTTCTATATACATTAAATTATCCTTGCTATAGATTGGTTGACATTTTTAATATACATTGCTATATTTTATAGTATTTTGTTGTATTTTAGCTATATTGCTAATTGCTATTTTTGTCTCTATATTCATTAATAATATAAGCCTATAGATTTTCTTTAGCCTTGTTTTTACCAACCAGATTTGGAGATCAAAACTTGATGGCCTCACAAAAAAAAAATTATCTGTTTTTTCTCTTTAATTAGGAACAGTTGATATGGCATAGGAGCATTTTTTGAAGCTTTGGAAAAATTTGCTTATGACTCTATCTAGTACTAGTGTGTGTGTGTGTGTGTGTGTGTGTGAGAGAGAGAGAGAGAGAGAGAGAAAGAGAGAGAGAGAGAGAGAGAGAGAGAG
>NW_025400895.1:0-3160 GCF_016433145.1 Gracilinanus agilis
GAGAGAGGGAGAGAGAGAGACTTAGTCTGGTTCTCAGATGACAGATAGTTGCTTTATATTTAAAGTCTTTCCAGTTTAGAATTGCCAGAATTCCCACTTTGAGAATATAGGGTTATCTTCACACCACAATGAAGCATTGGGATAGGATTTTAGCATAACAAACTATAATCAGGATTGAAAAATATTAATGGCATATAGTATGAGGGAAAGGTAAATATTACTTGGGAAATCTTAAACATCTAATTTGGGGGTCATATTTACAACTAAATTGGTCACTTTAAATATAACACTGAATGTGGTATGATAACAGAATGTAGAATTTGGTTAGAAAAAGAAGAGAATAGGGAAAAGCTTGGGTGGGCAAGCAACCACTTCAGTGTGGGGATTAGTAGCCCTAAATCATGTTTCTATTACTATCAAACAATATTGCTACATATTTATAAAATTCCATCATCATGGAAATAATATGGAAGCACCAAAGACTATAAAATTCACATTATGCAAATTTAAAACAAAGTTTTCCCCTTGTTTATAGATGTATATTTTTTTTCATTTTTATAAAACCCTTATCTTCTGTCTTAGAATTAATACTAAGTATCAGTTCCAAGGCAGAAGAGTGGTAAAGCCTAAGCAATTGATTTTAAGTGACTTGCCCAGGATCACACAGCTAGAAGCTATCAGAGATTGAATCTGAACCCAGAACCTCCTGTTTCCAGCACTGAACCACCAGTTGCCCCCAAATGCATTTTTTAAAAACAAGTTGTGTTTCCAAGTCAGGAAACTGTCATCTTTGGAGAGAGCTCAACCCAACAATTCAGCAAGCATTTATTAAGCAGTGCCCTAGGAACTGGTAATCTGAAGAGAGTACTAGATTACTGAATAAGAATTTAATATAACTAAGAAATGACTAAGAAATCTGTATAAAATTAAGAAAAGAGCCTGACAACATATTGTTCACTCTTAGAAGAAAGATCAATTTTGGAACAACAAGGAATGCTCATTATGATCAAATCAGTGAGCTTGACTTCTATTCCTGGCAAAATTCTAGAACATATTATTAAAGGGATGGTTTCTGAGCACTTAGAAAGGAAAGCAGTGATTACTAAAAGGCATGGTTCCAAGAACAAGTCATGGCAGACTTTAATTTTTTGACAGGAAACTAGATTAGTAGATCAGGGGAATGCTGTAGACTGTATATTTAGACTTTAACAAAACAGTTGACTGGTCTGTATTGTTTCCTCCTATTCCACCATTTTGACTGATCTCCATGGTGCTCTAAAGGCTGAGGACTTCTTGAGGGATTTTAGAGTCATCCTTAACCTGGTAATGAAAAATAAAATGACCTAGATGTGACTTCAAAGCCCAAAACAATGCTCCCTGTTTTTTTAAGTTGTTCAGTTTCCTTGAACAAGAAGGCCTTCCCAATGGGAAAATTATTTAAGTATTTGATTATTTTCCACAACATTCTGGGAGTAATTATGACCACTGCAACCTTCTAATTATACAAAGTGAAGCATAAGAAGACATTGGATTAGCCATATAACCCATCAGCAAATAGATTTGGGGCTCCCATAAACCTAGGGTTTAGAGGACCACAAAACCATCTTTGAAGCAATTAGCATGGGTCATCTTTTTCATGATTTTCAAAAATATATTATAAATTATTTGTATTTTCAGCTAGAAATAACTTTCCCTAATAGCTATGACATTACATGTTTTATCAGTGTTTTAATATCAGAGGATAGAGGGATTCTAATGCACTAACAGGTTGGGGATATAAACAAAAATTCAATGTGCGGGCTTCAGGTTCATTGACTATTAATTCAAAGGAGCTTCTGTTTTTTAATGAAGTGGGGGCATAGCATGAAAAATGTCCCATCTTATTATAGTGAATAACAAATTCTATTTGGAACAAGTCTCTTTCACCTCTCTGGTCTTTAGAGTTTTGGTCTGTAAAATGAAGGGATTGGATTTAGCAATCTCCAAAGCCTCCTTTGGATCCATGCTCCTAAAACCTGGTTCAGCCCAGAGCAAGATTATTGTTTGGATACTGCTTAACCAATCAAATAAGGGTTTGGGAATACAGAGAGAGAAGAAAAATGACTAGGAGTTGGCCTAGAGACTGTACTCCTTCAGAGAGAGGAGACCCTATCATAAGAAACCTGCTTAATTATTGACATCCAAAACTGTGTCCAATCCCACAGGAAAATCAGTGCAATGCCACTACTAATAGGATGGCAGAGGAGGAGTAGAAGTGATTCAAATTAAAGTCATCTCACAGTACCAGCCCCTTAGTCATACGTCTGGAAAAAGGATTCCAAAGTTCCACATACTAGATTAGAACCAGGAAGGGAGTATTTGTTCATATTCTATATAATCCACCTGAAAGAAAAAATCTAATAAATACTCTAGGGACTAGATCTTCATTGACAAGTCCTCCATCACACACACACACACACCCATAATGCACATATGTAAATAAATATATTTGTTTAAAAACAAAGTGGACTTAACAGTTCAAAGTTTCTTATACAAGTCTTTCTTGCTTTTCATAAATTTTAATATCTGTGGTTTTAATAACTTAATAGTTTAATATGAAAATATTTTTTAAAAATTTTAATAAAAAGCTATTTATAAAGCTCTTTTAGTCCCTGTCACCAGAGACTTTACATTTTATTGAGGGGTGACAATATTTGCACAGGCATTTAAAATATCAAGTAATTTGAGGAGTGTAGAAGGCTATGGGAGTTGATTGAAAGAACTGGGAATATTTAGTCTCAAGAAGAAAAGACTCAGGAGGGCTGAGATAGCTGTCTTCATGTACTGAAAGGTTAATATATAGAGAAAAGATTGGGCATATTCTGTTTGGCCTCATAAAGCAGAGAATTAGGAACAATGAGTAGAAGTTGCACAGAAGTAAATTTAGCCTTGGTGTCAGGAATAACACCCAAAGACCTAGAACTGTCCAAAAGCTGGATGCATTGCTACATGAAATAATGGGTTTCCCAGCCAGTGGAAATCCTCAAGCAAAAAATGAAAGACAAATTTTCAGCTATGTTTTTAAAGGGATTATATGGCCCATACATGCTGGAAGGAACCATTGGGGAGAGAGAGAAAGAGAGAGAGAGAGAGAGAGAGAGAGAGAGAGAGAGAGAGAGAG
>NW_025400896.1:0-1695 GCF_016433145.1 Gracilinanus agilis
TTTCTCTGTGTAAAAGCTGTCGAGTGTTAAAGACTTCTTTTTTTGTTATTATTCTTTCTCTTCTGAACTTCCTGTGACTGATTAGCCATCATTAGCCCAGCAGCTTCTCAGGTTTATCCTCGCGCTCAGTGTCTGTCAGAGATCTATTGGCTCCTGAGGTCTGAGTTCTAGTTTTTTCCAAGGTCAAGCCCCCTGGTGGATTCCCTTGCTTGATTCTCTGCAGGAGGTTCCTTTACAAGTCTCAGGGCGCTGCTTCCACAGTCGTATACCCGTCTGCACTGGTTCCCCACTTAGGCTTTAGTTCCTGGCTGTGTCTGCCTCCACCCACGCCTGTGCTCAGCCGGCACTCTGCGCCCAGAGTCCTACTCCCGCGTGCGCTCAGATTTCGTGTGCGTTTTTGACTTAATGGGGTCCTAAGTCTTGCTGCTCTCAGGAACAGGTCCCAGAGCTGCCGATGACTCGATGGGTGCCCCAAACTTGCTCTATTTCTTTTTAGCTGGGTTCAGAGCTATAGGTGACTGTGGAGGGGGTGGGGGTGGGGCGGTTGCTCAGCCCGTGATTGAGTGAGAGCCCTTTTTAGCCTGGAAATGTCTCGATTCCACGTACCTTCCACGCTGTGCCCTGTTGTGGGGTTCCTCCATTCGTCTGGACTTGTTTTTATGTCCTCTTGAGGAGTTTTGTGTGTTTCGGTCAGGAGAGGTTAAGAGCTGCTTCTTACTCTGCCGCCATCTTAACCTGGAAACCTAGATAGTATTTTAAATAGAAATGGGTGTTGCATTTGGTCAAAGGATTTTTCTGCTTCTTTTGAGATGATCATGTGATTTCTGTATGTTCACAGTTTTCCTAATGTTAAACCAGCCCTGCATTCCTTCTATAAATCCCACCTGGCCACAGTGAATGATCTTTGTGATATATTGCTATGGTCTCCTTACTAGTATTTTATTTAAAATTTTTGTATCTATACTCATTAATGAAATTGATCTAGAATTTTCTTTCTCTATTTTTGCTATTCCTGGCTTAGATAATAGTACCATGTTTGTTTCATAAAAAGAAATTGTTAGGATTCCTTCTATGCCCATTTTGCCAAATAGTTTATGTAGTATTGGGATTCATTTTTCTTTAAATTGATAGGATTCAGTTGTGAATCTATGTGGCCCTGGGGGATTTTTTCTTAGGGAGTTCATTAATATTTTTTTCAATTTCTTTTTCTGAGATGGACTTATTTAAGTATTCTATTTCCTCTTTTGTTAATCTGGGCAATTAGTATTTTTGCAAATATTTATCCATTTCACTTAGATTATCAGATTTATTGGCACATAATTGGCCAAAATAGTTTATAATGATTCCTTTAATTTTCTCTTCATTGGTGGCGAGTTCTTTCTTTTCATTTTTGATACTGATTATTTGATTTTCTTCTTTCCTTTTTTTATCAAATTAACAAATGTTCTCTCTTTTATGTTTTGTTTCATAAAACCAACTCCTAGTCTTGTTTATTAGTTCAATGGTTCTCTTACTTTCAATTTTATTATTTCTCCTTTAATTTTTAGCATTTTAAATTTGTTTTTCTAGTTTTTTAGTTGCATGCCCAATTCATTGATATGCATTTTCTCTATTTTATTGATATAAACATTTAGAGATATAAATTTTTCCAAGTATTGCTTTGGCTGTATTCCATAAATTTTATATATATATATA
>NW_025400897.1:0-1507 GCF_016433145.1 Gracilinanus agilis
AACTGTTATTTTCTTGCCAGATCTCTTCCATCTTTCTCATCATCTCTGATTTGAACTCTTCAATAGCTTGTGACCAGTTTTCATTATTTTGGGAAGGTTTCAATATGATTACTTGTTTGTTCTCCTCTGCTGTTTGCTCTGTTGTCTGGATTTTCTCTGTGTAACAGTTGAGTGTTACAGATTTCTTCTTGATGATCTTTCTCTTCTGGGGTTCCCGATTTTGGCTTGCCATTGTTAGCCCAGCCCCTTCTCAGCTTTATCCTCACACTCAGGGTCTGTCTGTGCTCTCTAGGCTCCCGAGGTCTCAGGTCTCATTGTTCTCGGGGTCAGGCCTCCTGGTTGTCCTCACCTGCCCCTCTGCCCGAGGCTCCTTCAGCAGTGTCAGGGCACTGCTTCCACAGCTGTGCTCCCATCTGCATAGGGTACCCACTAGAGGTCCAATCCTGAGCTCAAGATCCTTGTCTGTGCCTAAATCAATGTCTTCACCCGCTCCAGCACTCCAGGTCTGTATTCAAAGTCCATGTGCGTTCTTTAGCCTCTTGGGGTACCAAGTCTTGCTGCTCTCAGGAACAGGCCCTGGAGCTGCCAGTGACTTAATGGGTGCCCCAAACCTGCTTTAACTCCTGTGTGCTGGCCTTGGCACTGTACCTGGTGTGGGGGGTGGGGGCGGGGCTTCTTCTGTTCTTGCTCTAGTGAGAGCTGTTTCACCCCTTTATAGCGTGGAAATGCCCTGATTCCACGTATCTTCAATGCTGCACCCTGTTTTGGAGTCCCTTTGTTTGTCTGGATTTTTTATGTCCCCTTGAGGAGTCCTATATGCTTTGGTTAGGAGAGGTCAGGCAGCTGCTCCTTACTCTGCTGCCATCTTAACCAGAAGTCTCCTTTTTTTTGAGGAATAATGCTGTTACAAAGCAAGCTTGAAACTCTGAAAAAATAGTTTGAGTTGTTAGAGCTAACAAGTGCAGATTGGCTCTGCTTAATTCTTTTACTGGCAGTTTTTATTTTCATTGGCTATTTCCCATTTTATTTACTTCTTTTCAAGAATATGTAGCAACAAGTTAGGCTTCTTGAATTATAGACCAAATTGGAATATTTTGACAAAGTTTTGAACATAAATACCCTCAACATGCAGAATGGAGATTCTGCCCAGTGTGTGGATAGGGAACTCCTAAAGTGTGATAAAAGGAATCTGAATGAATGATAATATGAGGGAAGTAAAGTAACCTTAAAGAGATCTGGAAGTTTATTGATGTTAACTTTTTTAGTTTTATTATTCCTCCATAATAGTAAATATGACTTTATTGGAATTGGAAAGAAGGACTTTTGAATTCAATGCCTGTATCCTGTCATGCTTATTGTATTTTGCTGATTGTTTGCTTTGAGGTTTAAATTTTTTTTGGTTCATATATTAATCTAATCAATGCTATTCTGTTATATTAAATGATTATAAGCTACTGTGTTTGGGCTATTAGCTATTTCTTGTGTTACGTGATTCTTATTTGTTATC
>NW_025400898.1:0-4158 GCF_016433145.1 Gracilinanus agilis
GAGAGAGAGAGAGAGAGAGAGAGAGAGAGAGAGAGAGAGAGATACTCCAGCCTGGTCCAGAGGCTTCAGAGACCCCAACAAAGGGGGCACAGAGGTTAATTAAACAAGGCTTATAGCCATGAGACCTCTAAGATGAGGCTAGGGCCTCCAGGAAATGCCAAAGAAAATAAAAGGGAGTCAGCCTAACTTACTCATGAGACAATTCAAAAGGAAGTAGTCTGAGGTCTCACCGGAGCTCCTTCAAGGCCAGGTTCAAAAGGCCAAATCCCCTTCATAGGAAGTTACCATCATATTTAAAAGATAGTTCTTTTCTTTACTTCCTGCATCCACCCTACAGTTCTATGTGGACAAATGACAGTCTCAACCTTGTTTCAGACTGCCCAGGGGGCAGTCACTTGTTTTTGATTTGTCACTTACTAGCACTTGTGGGTCATAGATCTCCCCCTCCCTGCTTAATTCTAAGTTGGGTGGGGTGACATATTCCTGGTAGCTAAAGTCTAAAGAATGAATAAGGGTGAGCTAATTCCATTTACACAACATGAATAGGCAGTTTTCATAGTATAAAATACAAACTATCAATAAACACATTAAAAAGTGTTCTAAATTCCTCCTGATTAGGGAAATGCAAATTAAAACAACTCTGAGGTACCACCTCACACCTAGCAGATTGGCCAATATGACAGCAAAGGAAAGCGATAAATGTTGGAGGGGATTTGGCAAAATTGGGACACTAATACACTGCTGATGGAGTTATGAATTTGTTCAACCATTCTGGAGGGCAATTTGGAACAATGCACAAAAGAATTTAAATGAATGCCTGCCCTTTGGTTCAGCCATACCACTGCTAGGTTTGTACCCCAAAGAGATAACAAGGAAAAAGACTTTTAAAAAAATATTCATAGCCATGCTCTTTGTGGTGGCAAAACATTGGAAAATGGGGAGGGGGGATGACCATCAAAATGGCTGACTAAATTGTTGTATATGTTGGTGATGGAATATTATTGTACTGAAAGGAATAAAGAAATGGATGAATTCCATACATTAAAGGGACTTTTTTATTCTCTCCCTCTATCTCTTTTTAAGGGGCAGGAGAGCATGATTTCTAAGTGGAGCTGAACTCACAGTGGTCAGTGAGCCAGGGCTGACTATTTCATTACCAAGGAGATGAGGGGAGAGATAAAGAAGGAACAGTTGGCAGTTAGGGCCCTTTGCCTCTAGATCTTAAGAGAGTAGGAGGTCTGTCTCTGCTATTGGGAGTTGGCAGTTAGTCTTTTGCCTCTGGATCTCTTGATAGCAGGAAGTCTGTCTCTTAGGCAAGAAGCTATTGACAGTTGGCTAATGACAGTTGGAGTATAGAAAAGGATTGAAGGAATACGTGATTGGTGAATGTCTGATTATTTAGGAAAATAGGTAGTTAGTGAATCAATTTTAGATAGTATAGGTTATATAGGCCTGGTCTTTACCAAGCAAGAAAAACCTGCCCTCAGAAGACAGTTAAAAGTAGAATTTTAGGGAATTTAGTTAAGATTAGAAATTTAGGTATAGTCATAGGGTATTAGAATAATAATCTCTCTTTCCTCCTTTTCTATTTTCTATCTGTACTTCTCAAATTAAACTAGGTGTTTTATTCAACTGCTCTCCTCACTTTTGTCAAATTCCTACTGTTTAACCCTTACACATGTGAACTAGAACAACCTCTAGGAATTGATGAAGAGCAAAAAGGAGCAGAACCAGGAGAACATTGTACAGAGAGATTGATACATTATGGCACAAATGAATGTGGCTTTCCTACCAGTAGCAATGCAGTGATCCAGAGAAAGCATGCTATCCATAGCCAGAGAAAGAACTGTAGAACCAGAAATGCATTAGGAAAATATATGATCAATCATATAATGTGATAGGGATGTGATTAGGGTTTTGATGTTCAAAAATATGTCTGCCGCAGATATGAATAACATGTAAAAAGGTTTTGAACAATGATACAAGTATAACCCAGTGGAACTGCTTGTTGGCTTTGGGAGGGGGAGGAGAAAGTGGGTGGTGGGATCATGAATCATGTTTCCATGGAAAAATATTCTAAATAAAAATTTAAAAATATATGTATTTGCAATAGAGTGATCAGTTACAGTCAAAATCCCCAATCATATCCCATCAATCATGTTTTTCTTCTGTATTTCTACTCCCACAGTTCTTTCTCTCAAGGTAGATACAATTCTTTGTCATAAGTCCTCAGAATTGTCCCAGATCATTGTATTACTGTTATTAGCAAAGTCTATCAAATTTGATCATTCCACAATATTGTAGTTACTGTGTATAATGATCTCATGGTTCTGCTTATTTCCTTATGCACCATTTCATATAGGTCTTTCCAGCTCATCGCAAAATCATCCTGTTCATTATTCTTTGTAGCACAATAATGTTCCATCACCATCATATACCACAATTTGTTGAGCCACTTGCCAATTGAGGGACCCCCTTTTAGTTTCCAATTCTTTGCCACCACAAAAAAGCAGCTATAATTTTTTTTAACAAACAGGTCTTTTCCCATTTTTGTATCCTTGTGTTATAGGACCAGGAGTGGTGTTATTGGGCAAAAAAATATGCATTCTTTTTATAGCCTTTTAGGCATAATTACAAAATGACTTGAAACTATATACACTTTGACCTAGATATGTTCCCCAAGGAGATCAGGGGAAAAGAAAAGGGTCATATGTTAGAAAATATCTATAGCAGCTCTCTTTGTGTGGTGGTAAAGAACTGGATATTTGAGGGATGTCCATCATCTGTGGAATAGTTAAACAAATTGTGGTCTATGATTATGATGGCATATTGCTCTACCATAAGAAATGATGAACAGACTAATTTTAATAAAACTGAAAGAACTACATGAGATAATGAACAATGAAATGAATAGAACCAAGAGCACATAGTACACAGCTGCAGATTTAATTCTTACACAATAAATGCTGTTACCTCCACAGAATTAACTGAAATCTGGAAACATAAAAGACATAATTTGTATGAATATGTGTGTCTCCCAGATGATGTCTTCTGTGATGTTGGGAGGGGGAAGGGGCTGGGACAATTTGTCAATAAATTGTATTAATTATAACAAAAATGATGAGAAAAATAAAATAAAATTGTATCTACATGTGACCTGAAAAAAAGGATTCATTTAATATTTCTGCTTTACAGTATTTAATAAAAAAGTTTGGTCATTTATGGTCCATTTTTGTAAAAGTACAATGTAGAGCTGAGAAAAAGTTATATTCCCTTCTATTCCCATTCAGTTTTTCCAGATATATACTGTACCTTGCTTATATAAGATTTTATTGATCTCTTTACTTCTTTCTTATATTTTTTGATAATTTTTTTCTAGTTTCGAGAGAGGAAAGTTAAAGTTACACCAATACTGATTTTTGTTACTTATTTCCATCTTTAAATAAATCATTTAGTTTTTCCTTTAAAAATATGGATGCAATAACATATGATGCATATTAGCTTAGTACTGATTAAGTTTCATTATCTATGGTATACCATGTTTATCTCTTTTAATTAGATTACTACTACTGATTTTTTTTTTCAGATGAAGTATAATGAATTTAATTCCATTCCTTTATTTTTTTTTAAATGTCTGATGATTTTAATTTTTTTTCACTTCAAACCTCTGACAGCAATATTGCTTATTGCACCAAGGCAAATGGTCTCTTCTTCTACTTCACTGAGGAAATTTAGACCCTATGTAATATCTGGTACATTTTTCTGGACCTAAAAATCTCAATATCTTTATTTAATTCCTCCTCCTTCCCCCTTGTCTCAGAGAATGAGATACCTCTATTAGTTGTTAAAGCTATCTCTTCTGACTATAGCATTCTTTATAGACTGTACCAGAAGCTTGCTTCATCAATCCTTCTGTAAGCCAGCCTCATATTGTGGTATATAAGGTTTTACACTTAGAATAAGGAAGCTATGAATTGAAATTGAAGTTGTGCAGTTACAGTGATTAAACTCCTACAAATATCTTTTGGAGTCATTAGCTTCCACTTGGCCAATTCTAATTTTAAGGAATTATTTGCTTCAGTGAGCTTTTTTTTTTTTAACATTTATTAATATACATTTTTAACATGGTTACCTGATTCATGCTCCTCCTATCCCCTT
>NW_025400899.1:0-1115 GCF_016433145.1 Gracilinanus agilis
TATTTTAGTTTCAGCATCCATCTTTGAACAGCACATTATGTTGGAAAGAACGTGAACAAGTCGGCAGATCATACAGCTAGACAATAGAAGCCATTTGCTTTGTTTTCAAGAATATACACTGAATTACCTCCAATTCAGAAATATTTTTCAGGTTTTTGCATTTCATAGCTTCAGTCTTTAAAAAATATATGAAGCATGCCATAGGTTCCGGGTTAAGATGGCGGCAGAGTAAGAAGCAGCTCTTAACCTCTCCTGACCGAAACACACAAAACTCCTCAAGGGGACATAAAAACAAGTCCAGACGAACGGAGGAACCCCACAACAGGGCACAGCGTGGAAGGTACGTGGAATCGAGACATTTCCAGGCTATAAAAGGCTCTCACTAAATTGCGGGCTGAGCAACCGCCCCACCCCCACCCGCTCCACACTCTATAGCTCCGAACCCAGCTAAAAAGAAATAGAACAAGTTTGGGACACCCATCGAGTCATCAGCAGCTCCAGGACCTGTTCCTGAGAGCAGCAAGACTTAGGACCCCATTAAGTCAAAAACGCACGCGAAATTTTAGCTCGCGCGGGAGCAGGACGCTGGGCGCAGAGTGCCAGCTGAGCAGAGGCGTGGGTGGAGGCAGACACAACCAGGAACTAAAGCCTAAGTGGGGAACCAGTGCAGACAGGTATAAGACTGTGGAAGCAGCGCCCTGAGACTTGTAAAGAAACCTCCAGCAGAGGATCAAGCAAGAGGGCCCACCAGGGGGCTTGACCTTGGAAAAAACCAGAACTCAGACCTCAGGAGCCAATAGATCGCGAACAGACACTGAGCGCGAGGATAAATCTGAGAAGCTGCTGGGCTAATGATGGCTACTCAGCATCAGGAAGTTCAGAAGAGAGACAGAAAGAATAATAACAAGAAAAAGAAGTCTTTAACACTCGACAGTTTTTACACAGAGAAAATCCAGACAACCGAGCAAACAGAGGAGGAGAACAAACAAGCATCCGGACCCTCCTCAAATAAGGAAAACTCCTCACAAGCTATGGAAGAGTTCAAAACTGAGATTTTGAGGAAAATGGAAGAGATCTGGCAAGAAAATAACAGTTTAAAAGGTAGAATCTTGCAA
>NW_025400900.1:0-1284 GCF_016433145.1 Gracilinanus agilis
AACAGGTCCCGGAGCTGCTGATGACTCGATGGGTGCCCCAAACTTGCCCTATTTCTTTTTAGCTGGGTTCGGAGCTATAGATGAGTGTGGAGGGGGTGAGGATGGGGCGGTTGCTCAGCCCGCGATTGAATGAGAGCCCTTTGTAGCTTGGAAATGTCTCGATTCCACGTACCTTCCACGCTGTGCCCTGTTGTGGGGTTCCTCCGTTCGTCTGGACTTGTTTTTATGTCCCCTTGAGGAGTTTTGTATGTTTCGGTCAGGAGAGGTTAAGAGCTGCTTCTTACTCTGCCGCCATCTTAACCCGGAAAAAAAAAAGACCTGGTTTTTTTTAGAATCTTAAAATCAAGTTCCAAGCAGAAGACTGGTAAGGGCTGGTCAAATGAAGTTAAGTTACTTGCCCAGAATCACAGAACTAAGAAGTATCGGAAGCCAGATTTGAACCTAGGACTCGCCATCTCCAGCCCTGATTCACTATCCCCTGAGCTATTTAACTATCTTTATTTCATTTATTTCTTAGGTTTAAAGGAACAGTTACAGTAGTATCTTCAGATACCAATTAACCAACATTTCTGGTACAATACTAAGTTTTAACAGCTACTGGGGTGATAATAATTAACAGAGAGTTCCAACTGTTTATAATCCTGGCTGTATTTCCTTTATTTTGACCCTTCAAAAAAAGGGATTGTTGGTGTATTATTGTTGTTGTTCATTCGTTCTCATCTTTTTCAATAACATTTGGACAGAAATGATCCTGGAAAAGTATAATTCTTATTTAATATTTACAGAACATTGCACAGGAAGATACATATACATTTATACATTTGTAATGGGATGTAAGTTCATCATCTATAAGCTCTTGAGAATGTCCTCAAAATAAATCCAGTTAACCTGAATGAAATGATTCTGTCCTCCTCTCCAAGTTCTCTAAATTTTCTAAGTTTTTTTAGTTCTATGTAGCTTGAGGACTATGATTATTATTACAAAAATATGGATCTTTAAGTCTTATGGAAGAATTATATGCCTAAATAATCATAGAGATAGTTTCAGCTTCTTTAATGCTCCATTTTCAATGCAATTTGATGGCTGACTAATTTAGAATACTTTGATGTCTGTTTTTATAGTATGGTTTTTGTCATTTTTCATTACATGAGAAATTCCAATGAAAGATCAAATGAGCTTATTTCCTGAGCTTCTATTGTATAATTCTAAGAACAATTTCTAGCTATTGCTTTTTTGGGTAGGTACTCAATTTGCATAACCAGTAATGTTGATATATATATATAT
>NW_025400901.1:0-4248 GCF_016433145.1 Gracilinanus agilis
ATATATATATATATATATATATATATATATATGTGTGTGTGTGTGTGTGTGTGTGTGTGTGTGTGTGTATTCACACACATATTTTATATACATGTACATATAGATATATTTGGCCTTATTGTGCATAATTTTTAATCCTTCCTAATTATATATATATATATGTATATTTTTAATATTGTTGTTAAAATGAATTTTCCTTCTCTGAGCACACAACCTAACAGCGGGAGCAGCAGCAGCAAAAGTGTGTTTTTGTAGCAAGAGGTTTCCAGCCTGAGATTAGAACTTAAACCTCCTGGGGCTAACTGAAGGTACCTTAGCAGACTGTTCCACTATTCTCTGGTGTTCACTTTGTGACATTGTGCACATCTGTAGTGGGATGCAGGCACTCTGAGGCTAACGCGGTAATTTCATCAACCAGTTTCACACAGCCCCCATCTGCAAGTGCTGTTCTCAGCCAATGCTTAACAGGGCACAGCAGTGGTATGTGGTAAGTTAGGTTAGGAAATGAGGAGAAAAAAAAATCTAGAGGTAGGTAATTAAAACTACAGGAGCAATTCAAGAAGGCAGAAAGTAATTATCCAAATTGGAATTCGACCAGGATAGCCGTATCAGTGTCCCTAGTGTATCATACTGTGCCCAGGCAACTTTTCTGGGCACAGGTGGGGAAGGCCTTAGCATGACATCTTTGAGTTAGAGAATTGACTGACTGCAGTACAAGGAAATAACACAGATTTAGGAAGATTTAATCAACTCTAGATTCCCTGGATGCTAAGAGGGAAGTGAGTTAGCAATGTGGTAAGTCAGAAAGAGCCCTGGATTTGGCATCAAAGGGTTTAGATTTGAATCTTGACTCTGCTACTTAATTTTTTGACTAAACTTATGCTAGTCATTTCATCTCTCTGTGCCTCAGCTTTTCCAGTTGTAAAATGACTAAGTTGGAGATCAAAGATCACAATGTCCTCTAAGATCCATTCCAGATATAAATCTATGATCCTATTACTCCTTCTTGTGTCCCTATAATTCTCACAGTTATTAAGAGGATCATTTATTTATTTGTTTGTTTGTTTGTTTGTTTGTTTTTGGTTATTAAGAGGAAATGGCTAGCTCCATTTGTTTTGAGGACCCGTTGTTTCTTCTTTTTCTTCTATGGGGCTGAATTTGTGACCATATTATCTCATTGCCTGGCATATGTGGCCCTTCAAAATGTTTCGCCACCCTTTTTAATATTCCACCTGTAGTACAGACTTTATTTCTAGCACATGCTCTATATCCTCAGACAGGCTGAATATAGCTGTACCCCTTGTATTTATTCAGTACTTTCTGGCTTCCATGCCTTTGCTCAACATTTTGCTTTCTTCATTAGAATATCCTTAAAGGCAAGATTGTCATGCTTTCCTTTTGTTTCTTTCTTTTTCTCTCTCTACCACCTCTCTTCTCTTTCTTGAGTTCTATCTCCTTCCATTTCCTTCTCTCTCCTGCTCCTCTCCCTCCTTTTCTCCTATCACTCTCTTCCTCTTTTATCCCACCTCCTTTCCTTCTTCATTTCCCTCTTCTGTCTTTTTCTCTCTCCCCTCTACTTTTCCCCCTTTGTCCTATCAACATTCAACCCTTATAATTTGACTACTGCTTTCCCATCTTTATTTCTCTTTTCCCAACATGAGAAACAGCTGCTCTAGACCATCAGCTGGGTCACCATTAATCCTTGTGTAGCTGACTCCAGATGACCAAATGTAACAACCCTTCTTTTAGTCAGTTATTTGGCCATCTCTGTGCATTAATAGGTGGGTTGGAGAATGGAATAGAGATGATATTCAGATCTATTTTTTTCTATTTTTTAGCAGCTCTGGCAAAATATTTGGTGGCAGAAGGTAGTTAAAATTATTGGCTAGAATGATACTTGGATATTGTTGGTGAATTTCACTTGTCAATGAAACTAAATACTAGGTTATATCACTAATGGGTCTGTGGTGCCACATGAACCCTGCTTTGCTGGGGAAAAATGCTCCTGTTTCCATTACTCCTGGGTTCCTCCCTTTTCCTTCTAATTCCTTTCTCACACATGCCACCCCAACCCACATAATGTCTCTGGAGGTGAATAGAAGAGGGAAGAGGATGATCCCCACCACATACCACAAGGATATATGTTTCTCCCATCCCACCAAATATCTGACCATCATTATTATTGATACTACAGGCCCTGCAACCCATACTCATCTTTCCCTGGGACAAGCCTATCCCAGGGTTGTGATGGAGAGGAATAGAAGTGAAATGGCTGCCCCTGCTGACTACTCTTTGGAATTCTGACCTTCTTCTCCATGAGAAGAGAGCCTTCTCAAGGCTCCACTGTCCTTTATTACTCTTATTCCCTTCTTTGTTTCTTATAAATCTTATTTCTATAACTTTGCCCAGGCTGCCTCCCAAATTCAGAAGACACTTCTTACTCACCTTTGTTTCTTGAAATATCTGCTTCCCTTGAAGATTTAGCTCAAATGCCATTTCCTAAATGAGACTTATCTTTATCTTTTTTATTGCCCTTATTTTAACCTCCCACTAATCTATATATGCACATATCTATTTCCACATTTCAGCCTTTCTACTTATCCTGCTTCCTCTAATCTTATTCTTTATGCTCACCAGGGCCTCTTGTTTCCTCTTTTCTTTTCTTCCAGTGTAACAGTTTACTTTAACCTCGTTTTTCTCCCTTTAGTCTTTTTTTTTATTAGACATTTATTAATATTCATTTTTAATCTGTTTACATACTTTATATCCCTACTTTCCCCTTCACCCCCCACTCTCCCCCCACCCATGGCCAATGCACATTTCCACTGGTTGTAACAAGTGTCCTTGTTCAGGGTCTATTTCCCATTCATGTCCGCCTCAGTCCACGCATTCAAGCAATTGTTTATCTTATATGTTTCGTCTCCTGCAGTCCTTCTTCTGAATGTGGGTAGCATCTTTACCATAAATCCCTCAGAGCTGTCTTGTGTCATTGCAGTGCTGCTGGTGCAGGAGCCATTTACATTTGATTTTACCATAGTATATCAGTCTCTGTGTACAATGTTCTTCTGGCTCTGCTCCTTTCACTCTGCATCACTTCCTGGAGGTCTCTCGAATTTGCATGGAATTCCTCCAGTTTATTATTCCTTTTAGCACAATAGTATTCCATCACCCGCATATACCACAATTTGTTCAGCCATTCCCCAATTGAAGGACATACCCTCCTTTTCCAGTTTTTTGCCACTACAAAAAGCACAGCTATAAATATTTTCGTACAAGTCTGTTTATCTATGATCTCTTTGGGGTACAAACCCAGCAATGGTATGGCTGGATCAAAGGGCAGGAAGTCTTTTATAGCCCTTTGGGCATAGTTCCAAATTGCCAGCCAGAATGCCCGGATCATTTCACAACTCCACCAGCAATGCATCAATGTCCCAATTTTGCCACATCCCCTCCAACATTCATTACTCTCCCCTTCTTTCATTTTAGCCAATCTGCTAGGTGTGAGGTGATACCTCAGAGTTGTTTTGATTTGCATTTCTCTAATTATTAGAGATTTGGAACACTTTCTCATGTACTTATTGATACTTTTGATTTCTTTACCTGAAAATTTCCTATTCATGTCTCTTGCCCATTTATCAATTGGGGGATGGCTTGATTTTTTATACAATTGCTTTAACTCCTTGTATATTTGAGTGATTAGACCCCTGTCAGAGCTTTTCGTTATAAAGATTTTTTCCCAATTTGTTCCCTTCTGATTTTGACTACATTGTTTTTGTTTGTACAAAAGCTTTTTAGCTTAATATAATCAAAACCATTTAATTTACATTTTGTAATTTTCTCTAACTCTTGCTTGGTTTTAAAATCTTTCCTTTCCCAGAGATCTGACAAGTATACTATTCTGTGTTCACTTAACTTGTTTATAGTTTCCCTCTTTATATTCAAGTCATTCACCCATTCTGAATTTATCTTGGTGTAGGGTGTGAGATGTTGATCTAGACCTAATCTCTCCCATATTGTTTTCCAAATTTCCCAGCAGTTTTTGTCAAATAGTGGATTCATGTCCCAAAAGTTGGGCTCTTTGGGTTTATCATACACTGTCTTGCTGACATCATTAACCCCAAGTCTATTCCACTGATCCTCCCTTCTATCTCTTAGCCAGTACCATATTGATTTAATGACTGCTGCTTTATAGTACAGTTTGATATCTGGTACTGCTAGGCCCCCTTCCTTCACATTTTTTTTCATTAT
>NW_025400902.1:0-1533 GCF_016433145.1 Gracilinanus agilis
TCTGCTTTTTTCTAACACTTCCATCCCTTCTCTACCACTCATTTTCTTCTCCTCTCACCATATTTTTTCTCCTTCCCAGTTTACCGGTGAGCCTAATAAGGAACCCTCGTACTGTATTTCCACTGTTAAAGGGGAACACCAGTGCCACATAAATGATCTGCAAAAGGAAAGAAATCTTTTCCCCCTCTATCTCTGTCCCCATGGCTGTGTACATGTTTCTGTCTTTCTCTGTCTCATTCTGTCTCTCCTTTTCTCTGACTCTCCTTCCCATTCTCTGTTTTTCTTCCTCTTTCTCTTTCTTTCCCTGTCTCTTGATTTCTCTCTCCCTTTCTCTGTGTCTCTATCTCCCTCCCCATTTCTGGGTATCGGTGTCTCTCTGATTCATTTAGGCTCTCTTTCTGTGTGTCTCTATTTCTTTTGGTCTCTACATCTATATTTCTCTGACTCATTCTCTGTCTTTCACTCTCTCTTCTCTCTGTATTTCCTTCCTATTTTTCACCCTGTCTCTCATTAGGTCTCTCAAATCCCTGTTGCTGTCTTTCTCTCCCCCCCTTTCTCCTATCTGACATTTCTCTTCCTCTCCCTGTCTCTGCCTCATTCTGCCTCTCTCCCTTTATCCAACTGTTTCACATCTCTTCTCTTTCACATCATCTTTCACTCTCTCACTCATATATATTTATTAATTTCTCTTCTTTCCAACTCTTTGTTCTCTATCACTTTCTGTTTACATCCATCTCTTTTTCTCTCAGTCTCCCTCTCCCTCTTCCATGTTTTTCTTTCTGTTTCTTCTGCCTCTCTCTCACTTCCTCTTTCTCTCTCTCACTGTATCTCTCTGACTCTTTCTTTCTGTCTTTGCCTCATTATCTTTCTCTGTGTATCTCTTTATGTCTATTCTTTCCTTTCTTTCTCTCTCATTCCTTCTGTCTCCCTTGTCTCTCAGTTTGTCACTCTATCTCTCTTTTTCTCTGATTTTGTTTCACTGCATCTTTATATCTCTCCTCTGTCCATATTTGTCTTCTTGTCTATCTCCCTATCTCTGTGCTTCTGTCTGTCTCCCTGTATTTCATATGCCTATCGTTCTATCTTTGTCTTCCCCTTCCTTTTTCTCTTGTTCACATCTCTCACTTTGTTCTCTTCTTCTCTGTCTCTCCCTGTACTTCTTTTGCTCTCCTCCTCTCATTCTTTTGCCTTCTTCTCTCTCTATCATTCTCTGTCTATCTCTGTCCCTCACTGACTCATCTATAGGTCTCTTTGACTGTGTTTCATTCTGTCTCTATCTTCTTCTCTCCTTTTCTGTGTCTCCATCCCTCTATGTCTCTTTCCCTCTATATCTATTTCTCTCTCCCCCTCTCCGCGTCTTATCTGTCTCTCTTGGCTTTGTCTTTCTCTTCACACACACACACACACACACACACACACACACACACACACACACACACGTCTCTGAATCTCAACTTCACTCTCCCTCTGTCTCTGTGTCTCTCTGTTTCTCTCTCCATCTTTGTGATCTCTTGCTTTGTTTTTCTACATCTC
>NW_025400903.1:0-4317 GCF_016433145.1 Gracilinanus agilis
TTGTATATATATTGTATATATATTGTGGCTTCATTTTTTAAAAACCCACAATATAATGAAGCCAAAATAAGTGAATTGTGATATAGGGAGGGAAGACCATATATGTTACTAGAAAAGTGATAGGGAACCTTTTAGAGATGAAGCACCAAGCCCTGCCCCCCAATCCTCCCCCAGACCAAATGCCATGCCCATGCCCTCCTAAAGATCATATTCTATGCTCCTTCCCCCGCTGAATTCCAGGCCAACTGCTTTCCCCTCTTACTCACCCAGTAGATGGAGGAAGCACTCCCATTGGACTATTGGAGAGTGGGGCAGGTGATGTGTAGTGAGGCTTGGGTAGAGAGAGATTTGAGTTGTACAAGCATTCTAGTCTGTTCCCGTATAGTTATAAATTAACTATGATCCCCTCAAACCTAGCTCCTCTCCAAACTGTGTGAAGTAAAAAGTAAGGGGACCTTGAAAATTTCAATGTTCACCATCTATAGTCACTATTCAAGGAACTGGAACCCATTTCAAATGCAATACTCTATTGGGAGAGAAAGAAAAAGTTGGCCGGAAAAAAAAGCTAATTAACTCCCCAGCTTACAGGAAAACTCCCTATTTATAGGAAAATATAACCTTCAGTTTGAATGACATCATCCTGACACATTCTTTCCATCATGGTCCAGTCTTCCTGAAGGGGACATTCTCCAAATTAAAGTTTTTAACAAATGGTCAGAGTTTGAAGTCAGGTTTTAATCTGGATGCAGGGCTGATTGGGAGATTGTTACTTCTGATAAGCCACTTTGGGGTTTTCAATAGCTTCTAGGCCACCTGTTCTCTCTCTGGCAGGCACCCTTTCAAAAGCAAACTGAACCAGCCAGTAAGAGGTGAGGAGACTAAGAATGCAAATTAAAGCAGTCCAAAGTTGATGATGAAAGAAACTGGAGAAGGGAGATGTAGAATAGCAAAGAGGCTATTAGCCTAGCCTAGGATTCATAAAACTTATTCCTAAATCACTAGAGTACAAATTCGAACATTTTAAAAGTACAAACTCAAAAGGCATATCCCCAAATTCCCAAAATATTTTGTATAGTAAAGACACTGGTTGCTTCTGATAGTAAAGACATAAGTTGTTTCTGTCTCACTCAGGCCAAAGGTAAATAAGAGGTTATTTTATTCTGAATGTGGTGGGGCAATCTTGTCCTGCAAGGTATGCTGTCTTGAAGAGATGTACCTACTAACTCCTACTGGGAAGAGGGGGAGGGTAGCAGCCCAGCTGAGTCTCCCTCCAGGTTTTTAGTTAGGAACTCTGACAAACTCTGTGCTGCAAGGACAGGCAAACTGGGTTCTTTGGGACATTGGGTCCTTGGCATGCATACCCACAGAGAGGTCTCTTTGTACCATCTCTGGCATGTGTGCCATAAGTTAATTAACAACTGGAACTAGTCTTTCTAACATTCTAGTGCCATAATGGCACAAAGATAGCAATCATAGAGTCAGCTGTAAAAGTAGGAATAGTATTTGCTTTTCTAGGAATTTGCAATAACAAGGTACTTAGATTTTATATCTCAGAGAGCTAAATCTGTTGACCATAAGAGTTATTGTCTGAAGTCATTAGGTATATGATCAATAAATCTCTTGGGCCTTGTACTAGAATCTATTAACTATTAGCTAACATTGTTATAGCAAAAAGCTTATAGAAATATTATAGCTTATAAGAATATTATGGCCAAAAAGCTAAACTTGGCAAATTAAGCAGGGGGTTTTGGATAACGTTATGCCCAAGCGGGTCAGTTATCTCTCTGGCTCAAGGTTACAGGGACCCAACTCCTGGCTGACAGCCCAGGGACACAACTCCTAAGCGGAACAACCTTGAAGATTAAGAATCATGTCCTGCGGCACCTGAAAGCATCCCCTACTCCCTCTATCTAACTATTAGCTCACCCTAAGACAAAGGCACCTATATCCTAGAAACATATATATTCCCTCTTCTGAATGCATGGGTCGGGCCTCTCTTTGATGAGTTTCCCCAGTGCGTACTGGCAATAAAGCTTTCTCCTGCTTTGATTGCATTGTCTCGTGTGTTCCTCTGGAGGCCACCCATTTTGAACCCTAACAACATATTTTGACTATGTTGGCTTAGTTAGTCAATGATTTTTTATCAATTGTCAAAAGTCCTATAAAAACAATTATAAACATCCATAAGATGTTTTTCATCAGATTAGAAATAATGGGACTACTACCTCTATTTACCAACAAATAAAGTCAGTTTTCAGATCAAAATTATGGCCCAGAGATTTCTTTATTTCTTACCCCTGATTTTTAATATGAGATATTAGCAATTTTAATATGATATAAGCAATCAATCAAATGACCAATAAATTAATTCAATTACAAACTTTAGGTTAATTCCGAAAGGAACTTTAAATTAGAATTAGGTTTCACAAGATTCACATTTGGATAGACTGAAGAAACTTGGATTTGAGAATTTATTTTTTATGTACTAAATTAATTCCTATATATTAGGGAGAATTATTCTGCATTTCTGTGTCTAGGTTCTGGGTCAGAGATACCATCTAGTCTCATACTTTTTGTATTTTCTTTGTCCTTGTATTCCTTTTTAATAGAATTTGGTTAATGGATGATAGATACAAGGGTTCTTTTCCAACTTATGTGACCTGTTCACCTGTGGGGATGGAGATGGATGGAGTTGATGGAACACCTCTTAATTAGGTATGTCTTGGCATGATTGAGGGAGGAGCTGAATAATGAACTCCTACA
This sequence comes from Gracilinanus agilis, assembly GCF_016433145.1. Taxonomy (NCBI): domain Eukaryota; kingdom Metazoa; phylum Chordata; class Mammalia; order Didelphimorphia; family Didelphidae; genus Gracilinanus; species Gracilinanus agilis. Next base: position 2,764 of record NW_025400903.1, read on the forward strand.
AATACATTCATTAGACTGCCTGCCCCAGCTCTGGTGATCCCTGGTTTCAAGAGAGGCATGTAGACATGTATTATTTTATCAAATTATGATGCTGACCTAACAAATAAACCTAATATTAAACTTATATTCTTACCCCAAAATTAATTTCTCAAGATAATTTTCATTGTAACCTAGGGAGAGTCTAATAATTATCAGGCAAGGTGATAATAATTATTCTGAAATTAGAACTAGCATGGCATTCAAGCATATTCCAAGGAGTAAACCTAAGGCTGAAGAACAGTAGCAAAGAAGAGAGATATCAAGGAGATCTCTTTGTTCTAGACATCTCTCAGCAGAAAACATAAGCTGAGGAAATTATCTTTCTATAAGATCCCCTCCCATTGTCTATCTACCTATGAACATTGAAATATGAGCTAATATTTTGATATTTAAACATTTCTAATAATATGAATTTGCCTCAGCCACAAAGAAGTAAGGGTTTAAAGAAGTACCTCAGGACTAATAGTCTACAGAGAGAATTGTGAAAATTTTACAACATTCATTTATACTTCAGAAATCAAGAAATGCTATGAATCAGGGATTTTGTTTTGTTAACTCTATAGAGTTAAGAAAGTGATTGAGAAAATGTAAATAATGCAGATAAAAAATTTTAAAGTATGTTCTGAATTCATCCTCCCTTGCTTCCCCCTGTTAAAATTTAAAGGCACAATAATACATGGAAAACCCAGTGGAATTTTGCATCGGCTATGGGATATTGGGGGAGTTTGGGGGAGAGGGAAAAAACATGAAACATGAAACTATGGGAAAATATTTTTTAAAAAATTTAAAGCACACCATGGATATAGATTAAAATGTAAAGTTAGGCAGATATCCCAACCTCTACCTAAATGTTAATAATTTCCCCAAATTTATATTTTTGATATGATTCTTCCTAAACAATCAGTAAAAATAATTTCTGTAAAACTGAAAAAGAAGAGACCACAGGCCCCCTTGAAAAAAAATTATTTTGTTGTTCTGTACTTGTCTTTGGGATACCTTAAGTAAATTAGTATTTAGACTTAAGAGAAGTTAAACACTTATACTCATTTCTATTCTTAGGAATCTTTTCTATAAAAGCAGCTATCATTTTCAAAATTCTGATTATGTGTGTCAGTACTACAATATCTTTATTAAGTAGATGCCAATTTTATTGAGTGTATTAGAAAATTTCACATTATAAAAGGGGAGATCATTATTTTAATTTTTAAAAATCACAGGTGATTTATACTGTAGAAATAAAAGTGATAATTTATTCTTTAGCAATATACTTGTACATAGAGTGATATTGGAACTGGAGTGAGAAATGATGCATTAACCTCCTTACTGTTGTTCTCACTCTGTAGGATCCTTGGAATAGTCTAATTTAAATTTACACATCTTTACAGCACAAAGCTTGCAGCTGAATAATTTATGAGCAGCAGCACTGAGGTTGCTTAAAATGAATAATATACAATTGGAAAATAACTTGTTAAAAATATCAGATATCAGCTTATTCACACAAGGTAAAAAAAAAAA
>NW_025400904.1:0-3378 GCF_016433145.1 Gracilinanus agilis
GTGTGTGTGTGTGTGTGTGTGTGTGTGTGTGTGTGTGTGTGTGTGTAGATAGATAGATATATAGACATAGACATAGATATAGATATACATATATGTACATATATATCTTTTTCTTAAATTATGAGGATGGAAGATTTAATTAACTACTTTTTTTTAAAGCTATAGGAGGGTGTTATAATTTTGTCTCCTTTAGCACTGGCTATCTGTTGCAGTTTCCCAGCAAGCTTTTGCTCTGGAAGGGCTACCAAGACCTATCTGTTGGGGCCAGAGCAAACTTCTCCAGTCTGGAGTTGGAGTCTCCACAGTATTGGTCCCAAGGAAGGGAGTATCTTTAAAAAGTACCTCAGAATGACAGGAGACAAAAACCAACAACAAGATGGAAAAAGGGGGCTCTCCTATGGAAAATAACTTGAAAGATAGACAGAGAAGGTTGATTTTTACAGGATAAGGAAGAACTAGAAGTAAAACAGACCACCTACTGCACCAGGTTCTGAACCTAGGCATAGGCCAACTTTGGGATCCTAGGACCCTGCCTACACCAACAACAGAACACGCGACACCCCAGAACCACCCCCCTTGAAGTTTCAGGCCCTGGCACCACCACATAGAAGTTCAGAAGTTCATTGCACTTGGCCCTTTCAAGCTTATACTATAGTGAAGCAATAACCCCAGGGAAAAGTAGCTTGGAGTGCTGAGTCCTGCAAGCCATCAGCAAATGAGACAGAATCAGTAACTTTCAGAACTTTCATCCAAGGCAAAAAAAAGGCTAGGAAAATGAGAAAATAGCAAAAGAAATATATAACTAGAAACTACAAAAAAGAATAAGGCACAGAGTTAATAGGGCATATTGAAATCCAAGCAACCACATGCAAAACTTCAAAGAAAAATGGTAATTAGTCTCAGGTGCTAAAAGAACTCAAAAAGGAATTCAAAAATCAAATAAGACAAGTGGAAGAAAAATGGAAAAAAGAAATGAAAATAATGTGAAAATAAAATAACAGTTTAAAAAAAGCAAAATTGGTTAACTGGAAAAAGAGGCACAAAAATCCAATGAAGAAAAGAGTGACATGAAAAGTAGAATAGACCTAATGGAAAAGGAGGTTCAAAAGGTCATGAAAGAAATTCATTCTTTAAAAATTAGAACTGGACAAAGAAAAGCTAATGAATTCACAAGACATCAAGCAACAATAAAACAAAGTCAAAAGAAGGGAAAAAAGAAGAAAATATGAAATATCTTATTGAAAAAAATGTATTGGAAAATAGTTTCAGGAGAGACAATTTAAGAATTGTTGTACTAACTGAAAGTCATGATCAATGAAAAAGCCTAGACATCATTTTTAAAGAAATTGTCTAAGAAAACTGCTCTGATATTCTCGAACAAGAGGGTAACATAGGAATTGGAAAAAATCCACATATCACCCCTGCAATAAATGTCCAGATGACAACTCCAGAAATATTATAGCCAACTTCAAGATCTCCCAGGTCAAGGTGAAAATACTGAAAGCATCCAAAAAGAAACAATTAAAATATCCTGGAGCCCCAGTCAGGATTAAACAGGATCTGGCAAACTTCCACATTGAAGGATCAGAAGGCTTGGAATATGATATTCTAGAAGGCAGGAGAACTGGATTTACATCAAAACTGACTATCATTTGGAGAAAATATGGTCTTTTAGTAAAATAGAAGATTTCCAAGCATTCCTGAAGAAAATACTAGACTTAAACAGAAAATTTGATGTCCAAATACAAAATTAAAGAGAAGCTTAAAAAGGTAAATAAGTAAGAGAAAAAATTTCAAGGGCCTTAATTAGGTCAAATTGTTTATATTTCCATGTGGAAAAATGATATTTGTAGTTCTTAAAATTTTTATCATCATAATAGTTAGAAGTATAAATAGACAGAAGGTACTGTAGTGAGCTATTTGGGTGGGGAACCTATTACAGTGAAAAACTATTACAGAGGAGGGAAAGATGAGGCGGGTAATGAGTAATACTTAATCCTTACTCATTGGAATTGACTCAGAGAGGGAAGAACAGCCAGATTCATTGGGGTATAGAATCCTATCCTACCCTAAAGAGAAGTAGAAGGGAATAAGACAGGGAATGGTGGAGAGGGGAGCAATATAAGGAAGAGAGAAGTTGGTGAGGTAATCAAAAGACCCTAAAAGAATTAGGAGATGAGTAAAAAGGGTGCTGATGGGAAGGGGAGTAATATAAGGTAGGGGGAAAGAGAGTAGTTACTAAAAACAAAACATTGGTATGGAGAGACAGAGTGAAAGGAGAAAGGGTAGGATTAAAAGAAGAAAACAAGAATGAAGGGAATACAGAGATGGTAATCATAACTGCGAATGTAGATAGGATGAACTTACCCATAAAATGGAAATGGATGGCAGAGTGGATTAACAACCAGAATCCTATCATATATTATTTTCAAGAAACACATTTGAGGCAGGTAGAGTAAAAGTAAGGGGCTGGAGACTTCCGGGTTAAGATGGCGGCAGAGTAAGAAGCAGCTCTAAACCTCTCCTGACCGAAACACACAAAACTCCTCAAGGGGACATAAAAACAAGTCCAGACGAACGGAGGAACCCCACAACAGGGCACAGCGTGGAAGGTACGTGGAATCGAGACATTTCCAAGCTAAAAAGGGCTCTCACTCAAGCGCGAGCTGAGCAACCGCCCCACCCCCACCCCCTCCACACTCACCTATAGCTCTGAACCCAGCTAAAAAGAAATAGAACAAGTTTGGGGCACCCATCGAGTCATCAGCAGCTCCGGGACCTGTTCCTGAGAGCAGCAAGACTTAGGACCCCATTAAGTCAAGAACGCACGCGAAATCTGAGCGCGCGCGCTCGGGAGCGGACGCTGGGAGCGGAGCGCCGGCTGAGCAGAGGCGTGGGTGCCGGCTGAGCAGAGGCGTGGGTGCTGGCTGAGCAGAGGCAAACACAACCAGGAACTAAAGCCTAAGTGGGGAACCAGTGCAGACAGGTATACGACTGTGGAAGTAGCTCCCTGAGACTTGTAAAGAAACCTCCTGCAGAGGTTCAAGCAAGGGAATCCACCAGGGGGCTTGACCTTGGAAAAAACTAGAACTCAGACCTCAGGACTGAGCGCGAGGATAAACCTGAGAAGCTGCTGGGCTAATGATGGCTAACCAGTTACAGGAAATTCAGAAGAGAAAGAATAATAACAAAAAAAAGAAATCTTTAACACTCGACAGCTTCTACACAGAGAAAATCCAGACAACCGAGCAAACAGAGGAGGAGAACAAACAACCATCCAGACCCTCCCCAAATAAGGAAAACTCCTCACAACCTATGGAAGAGTTCAAATCTGAGATTTTGAGGAAAATGGAAGAGATCTGGCAAGAAAATAACAGC
>NW_025400905.1:0-1037 GCF_016433145.1 Gracilinanus agilis
AATCACACAATAAAATTATCATTGCCTCTGAGGGAGTATGCCTTGAAATATAATGGCATAATTTTCTGGGATGAAAATTTTTTTTCTTCATGAAAAAAGTGCTATTAGTGCTGTGAGCCATTCTTCTAAGCCATTCTTAGAAGCACTTTGGAAAAACACACATACACACACATATAAAATATATGGGATGTATATGTATACATACATACATATATATATATTTTAGAATATGTAGGTATATATACTTTCACCATAATGAAATACTATTGTGTTATAAGAAACAAAAAAAGGGCAGGTATCAGAGAAATCAGGGTATACATATGCTTTGAAATGATGGAGAGTAGGGTAAGGAAAAACAAGAGAATTATCAATAGAATAACAACCAAATTGTAAAGCCAAATAACTTTGACATATTTAAGAACTTAATGCAATGACCAATGATGATTCCAGAGTACTGATGATGGAGTACTACCTATTTCCTAATAGAGAAGTAAAGGATTTCAGAATAGGTTATAAATCAGCCATTATGGAAAATTGTTTTGCCTTGCTATTCATATTTGCTATGTTTGTTTGTTTTGAAGGGGGATAAGGGGATAGGAAAGGGAGCTAGGGATAGATACCATCAGAAAAAAAAAATTCATTGAAACATCTTTTTGAAATGCACTATATATACAGTAACAACAGTAAAGTAAAATAATCAACTGTAAATGACTTCACTATTATTAGCAATGCAATAATCCAGGAGAACTCCAAGGGACTCATGATGAAAAAGGCTTTCTATCACCATAGAATTTTGTTATAAACTTTTTTTCTCAGTTTGTTGTTTCTCTTCTAATTTTGTTTGCATTGGCTTTTTTTTTTGTACAAAACCTTTTTTAATTTAACATAATCAAAATTATTCATTTTATATCTTGTAATGTTCTCTATCTCTTGCTTGGTCTTAAATTCTTCCCTTTCCCATAGATCTGACAGGTATACTCTTCTATGTTCCCTTAATTTACTTTAATTTCTCACTTTATATTTAAGTCATTTACCCA
>NW_025400906.1:0-2728 GCF_016433145.1 Gracilinanus agilis
ATTGGCTCGCACTTGCCCAAAGCATAAAGGGGGACAAGGGAGCATTCAGGGCCAAGGGTACAGCCTGTGAGAATGCTGCCAACCCTCTCAAACAGAAATGAGATTCTGCCCTAGCCAGTAGATATTATAGGAAATTTCATCTCTCTCTCCACTACCTCCCACCACCCTCTCCCAGCCCACTATTCTACACTAAATGAATCTCTAATTTCCTTCCAGTCACCTCCTGTATCAGGTCTTCCAGGATTTCCCCCAGAATTCCTTTGTACATACTTATAGGGTTGCATGCAGTCTTTCCAAAAGAATATAAGCCCCTTGGAGGCAAGACTGTTTCCTCATTGTCTATCGCACGATGCACTTAATAATTGCAGATTGATAAATTTAATGTAATTCTATCTTGATTCACATTGCCCAGACTCAGTTGTTCCATCTGCTCAACAGAAAAAATAAGAGGTTGTCCTCCATGGGTTGGAAGCTCCAAGGCCATCAAGTCAGGGCAGGAGAACAAGGAACTCTGATTCCAAGTTCTAGGTTAAAAGTCTAAAGACCCAGATTTCCAGACTGCCTGCCCTGTGAGACTTTGTAAACAAGCCAGTTCACCTCCTATCATGATAATAAAAAGATCTATGGGAGTTGAAGAACCTTGGTCCAAATTCCTCCTCTCATTCCTACTAGCAGGATGACCTTGGCCAAGTCAATTCCCCTTCTCGTGCCTGTTTCTTCATCTGTAAAATCAAGACATTGAACTAGATGGACTCTGAGGTCCTTTCTAGCATTACTGTTTATTTTACTTTCAATTTTAACTAAAATCCCACCTCCTCTTCCTTAAACCCCTCTTACTTTCAGTGCCTTCCCTCTATTAATTATTTCCTACTTAACCTGTCTCTAGCTTACTTTGCAGGTAGTTTCCCCCATTATTCTGTAAGCTCCTAGAGGGTCAGATCTTTCTCAAACAGGAGGCACACTTAATAGACTGGTACAGTGAGGACCCACACGTCAATAAGCCAATAACTATCCAAGCAGCACCATATGATGTGAACTAGCTGGGGGAAGCACAAAGGAGTCCAGGGCTGGCACACCTGGAAGTGAGAGCCCTCCCTGCTTCATTCAGAGGGACCCAGAGCAAGTCCCCTCACCAGAGTGCTCCAAGGCCACTATAAATTGCAACTTTTTTATTCCAGTGCATAGATGAGAGATCCCAAGAACAGAGTTCTGGCAAACTAATAAAGTTATAGCCGTAGCTGAAAAAATTTTATATATATATGTATATATATATTTCTTTAACACTATTACAGATTATCAATTTGACACATCAGCCTGGTGTTAATCCGGCTATACCCTGCCAAGGAGTGACTCAAAAATCGAGTCTGCATCATTACTCTGAAAGAAGGGTCACTTTCACTCTCGTAAACCCAAAGTCAAACTCCCCTAAGCACCCTTCCTCCATCTCCTCCCTCAGCCTGCACCCTCCAGCTCTGTGGTCTTGCAAAACAACAGAATGCTTGAATGCCTCCCCCACCCCTACCATGGGGGGCAGGAAAAAGGAGCCAACTTCTAACACAAAGCACGTACCACACACCCTCCCCCCGAAAAGTCAAAATTAAAAATAATCCCAGTTCCACACATATCTGAATGAGAAAGGCTTCAGTTCACAGGTACAGTCAGTTTTGTTGGTTTGGTCTTTTTAATGGCGAGGCTCCATAATGCAGAGCCTTTGCTTCTAGTTAGAATGGTGTGCCCCCCCATCCCACCTCCCCTTTGGGCCGGGGGCCACCCCCACCCCCACCCCCCACGCAGCCACAAAGGCAGATCAACAACTCGGAATCTCAACTTCATAATTCTGTCACCAGGAGACACCAGGAGGGAAGGAAGGAGGAGTCAAGGCCAGCGGCCCAATGAGGCAGCACCAGACAGCCCTGGGGGAAGGCCAGGAACTCAACCACAAACCACCAGCCCCACCACCAGCCCCACCACCACCTCTACCCCCCAGGGCTAGGCCTCCCCAGTACCTGCCCCCAGAGGATCTACCCCGGCTTACACGGCCCCCAGCCACAAGGGAGGAATTCCAGGGAGGGCCGGAGGACCTGTGCGAGCTGAGAGCAAAGCCGGGGAATGAGGGAGAGGAAGAGTGGGGAGAATAGGAGGGAGGAAAGGAGGAAGGGGGGGAGCCTTCCTGTGCCCCTGCTGGAAGCCCTCTCCAAGTTTCCCTTTGAGATTCCTGAGGAAGAGCCCCCCTTCCTAGCAACACAGGCCTGAGACAGGATATTGTCTGTTTCGGGGGGAAACATACACACACACTCTCTCACACACACACAACAAACCACCCCCTCCCTCTGGCCCAGCAGCCAAGCCTGGGAGTCACTGTTTCAGAGTGCTTCCAAGGGGTCTGGCACCGTTCCCTCCTCATGTGCAACTCACACCCCCTCCCACGCCAACACACACGCACACGCACACACAGCCTCCCTCCCTGCCTCCCTCCCACCAGCAGCAAAAACACACTTCTCGGGCTCCGCAGGCCCCAAGGGTGCAGGAAGGAGAGGCCGAGAGCTCTCGGTGCGTGCCATGCCCGCGCCCGCCTCTAGGCCACTGGGTGGACAAGTTGCACGCAGGGACACCCAGCCCAGAGGGGAAGAGGGGGTGCATGCCTGCTCGCCCCCCTGTCGCTGTCATCAGCTCAACCCGGGCCCCCTGGGGCGCCCCCCCCCGCCCCCAATCTCAGAGGCAAACAAAT
>NW_025400907.1:0-1875 GCF_016433145.1 Gracilinanus agilis
TCCTTCCTTCCTTCCTTCCTTCCTTCCTTCCTTCCTTCCTTCCTTCCTTCCTTCCTTCCCATCTTAGAATCAATACTGTGTATTTATTGGTTCCAAGGCAGAAGAGCAGTAAGGGCTAGGCAATGGGGGTTAAGTGACTTGCCCAGGGTCACATAACTAGGAATCATATTTGAATCCAAGACCTCCTGTTTCTTGGTCTAGCTCTCTAGTTGTCCCCTGCAAGATACTTTGGATCAGAAGGCACTAGCAACTGAAAGTGGGGGGTTACCAAGAAAAGGCCTCTATCTTTAGCTGGCATTTGTGCTAAATCCTGAAGGAAACCAGAGATACCTACACTTCTATCCTTCCTGCTTTAAAGAAGATATCTCCATGAAGGAATTACTTAAGTGGGGCAGCTGGGTAGCTCAGTGGATTGAGAGCCAGGCCTAGAGATGGGAGGTCCTAGGTTCAAATCCAGCCTCAGACACTTCCCAGCTGTGTGACCCTGGGCAAGTCACTTGACCCCCATTGCCTACCCTTACCACTCTTCCACCTATAAGTCAATACACAGAAGTTAAGGGTTTAAAATTTTAAAAAATGAAAAAATAAAAAAAAGGAATTAATTAATTAATTAATTGATTGATTGATTGATGAAGTGCTTCCTGTGGACAGAGCATTGCGGGAATTAAATTGAGGAAAGAGCAGTGGACTAAAAGAGAGAGAAAATAAAGGATCAGAAGATCTTGGTTCTAATCTTGGTTTAAAGCTACCACATCTGACCTTGAGTAAAGCATTTAGCCCCTTTGGGTCACAGTTACCCCATCCTTAAAAAAATAGGAAGAACATCTGTCTTATTTGCATTTCAAGTTGTTTTGAGGATCAGTTGGAAGAGTGCAGAGGAAAGCTCTTATTATCTAGAGCAAATACATGGTGTAGGATGCCAAAATTGGAAGGGTCCTTGGACATCAGAGGCAGAACTAACTTCCTGATTTCCTGCCTCTTTTTTTAGAAGCAGCCACGGTAGGCAGATCATTGAGTGTGAAGTTAGAAGGACCTACATTCAAGTCCTGCCTCAAACACATCCTAGCTATGTGACTCTTAAATGGCAAACCACTTAACTTCTGCCTGCCTCAGTTTTCTCAATTATAAAATGAAGATAATAATATAAAATGAGGAGAAATCATAGCACCAACCTTACAGAGTCATTATGGGGATCATGTGTGTTGTTGTTAAGTCAATTAGTTATATCTTTGTGATCCCAAAGTCAAGAGAGAGTAGCTGAAGATCTCCAAGCACAGGAGTGCTGGGGTCATGTCTGAGCTTTAGGGATTTCAATTTGGCAAGTATGAGGCTGATGAATTAATTGTAGAAGTAGAGACTGGAAACAGGGCAATCAAGTAAGAAGCTACTGGAGGACTCTGTGGGGCTAACTTAGGATGATGGCTGGAGAGCCTGGTCTTTGCAACAGGAGATGTGGTGGAGGTATAATCAGTGTACACAGTGATAACATTCTGGAGAAAAACAATTTTGCAAGACCTAAGAACTCAGATAGACATGATGATAAACCACAAGTCTGAAGGAATAAAAAGGAAAACACACCCCTCACCCCCTGTAGGAAAAAGATGGTGAACTTAAGTGCTGAAAGAGACACATTTTTAGACACAGCTAATACAAAATTTGTTTTGCTAGACTATGTAGATGTATATTAAAGTTTTTTTTCCTTCCTTCCTTCCATTCTTCCTCTTTCTCTCTCTCTTTTTCTTTGTTTCTTCCTCTTTCTTCCTTCCTTCCTTTTGTCCATCTTTCTTTTCTTTCTTTCTCTTCTTTCCTTCCTTCTCCTTCCTTCCTTCCTTTCTTTTTTTCTTCCTTCCTTCTTTCTTTATTCCATCTTTCTTT
>NW_025400908.1:0-8010 GCF_016433145.1 Gracilinanus agilis
TTCCTCAAAATCTCAGTTTTGAACTCTTCCATAGCTTGTGAGGAGTTTTCCTTATTTGAGGAGGGTCCGGATGCTTGTTTGTTCTCCTCCTCTGTTTGCTCGGTTGTCTGGATTTTCTCTGTGTAAAAGCTGTCGAGTGTTAAAGACTTCTTCTTTTTGTTATTATTCTTTCTCTTCTGAACCTCCTGATGCTGAGTAGCCATCATTAGCCCAGCAGCTTCTCAGCTTTATCCTCGGGCTCAGTGTCTGTTCCCAATCTATTGGCTCCTGAGGTCTGAATTCTGGTTTTTTCTAAGGTCAAGCCCCCTGGTGGGCCCTCTTGCTTGATCCTCTGCTCGAGGTTTCTTTACAAGTCTCAGGGCGCTGCTTCCACAGTCGTATACCCGTCTGCACTGGTTCCCCACTTAGGCTTAGTTCTGCCTCCACCCACGCCTCTACTCAGCTGGCACTCTGCGCGCCCAGCGTCCTGCTCCGGCGCGCGCGCTCAGATTTCGCGTGCTTTTTTTGACTTAATGGGGTCCTAAGTCTTGCTGCTGTCAGGAACAGGTCCCGGAGCTGCCAATGACTCGATGGGTGCCCCAAACTTGCTCTATTTCTTTTTAGCTGGCTTTGGCGCTATAGGTGGTGTGTGTGGAGGGGCTGGGGGTGGGGTGGTTGCTTAGCCCGTGATTTAGTGAGAGCTGTTTCACCCCTTTATAGCATGGAAATGCCTCGATTCCATGTACCTTCCACGCTATGCCCTGCTGTGGGGTTCCTCCGTTCGTCTGGACTTGTTTTTATGTCCCCTTGAGGAGTTTTGTATGTTTCGGTCAGGAGAGGTTAAGAGCTGCTTCTTACTCTGCCGCCATCTTAACCCGGAAACCCTACAGTTATCTTTTTTAATAAGTAACAAAGAGGTTTTTTATATTCCACTATTGATTTAAATTTTTTAACATTTAAAAATGTTTTTGATTTCCATATTTTCTACCTCCCTCCAAACCCTTGATATGGCAAGAAATATAATGCTCCTCTCACATGAGAATGCATTTCCTTTTTAACTATGCTGCAAAAAATGGAAGAAAAATAAAGTGAAAAACAAGATGCTTCAATGTACTACACTCAGAGGTCATCAGTTCTCTCTCTGAAGGTAGATAGCATTTTTCATCATAGACACTTTAGAGTTGTCTTGGATCTTTGGTTGGATCAGAGTCACTAAGTCTTTCATCATTGATCATTCTCACATTTGTGTAGTTACTGTGTACATTCTTCTCCTGGTTTTAGAAACAAATAGTTTTGATCAATAATATTTTATAATATGATTTGAGATCCAGTAATTCTGACTATGTTATTCTTACTCTTTTCACTAATTCCTTTGATATTCACTATGTTTTATTATTGTTTTTTACACACATTTCCCAAAATTGTTCGGCAGATATGTGACCCAGCCATGTACACTGAGAATTTCTCCAAATATTTAGATCATGCATTACTTCTGTACATATTTTATAGTTATATTTTTCAGCCTTTTGTATGACAATTAGATCATGCATTTTAATAGTAACTTTAAAGTAATTTTTGCTTTTTACTGCCTTTTTCTCTTCTTTTTTAATGTAATCTATAGGAATGTTGATTTTTTTAGAGATCTATTTTGAATTCTGAATTTCAGCTACTTGGATGAAGCAATAAATTGTTTCGATTAGTTTTTCTTCATTATTCACTGGCTTTCTCTTAGCAAATCATCTGCAAATAAAGATAAGTTTGCCTTTTTGCCAACATATATTTCCTTAATATCTTGTTCTTATCTGATAGAGTTGATATTTCTTGTTCTTTGCCAAATGATGATGAAAACTTGCTTCATCACTATCATCTTGGGAAAGCTTCCAGTATTTATCTATTACAAATAATGCTGCCTTTTGATATTCACTAAATGTATTTGATCATTAACAGGAAGGTCCTTGCATTTCTATGCAACTTAGTGTCCAGTCCATTTGTTTTTTAAGCATCCTTGCTGGTTTTCTTCTACAATGATTTCTTTCTTTTCCAGTCATTGTGTGTTGTTTTTCTTTGGTCTTTATCTTGCTTTTTTAAATTGATGAAGGGGAACTGGGCTTAGTTGGGCAGATAGGTGGCCCATGACTAGAAAGTACCATGTCTGGAGGCAGGAAGACTTGATTTCAAATTCAACTGCTGACACTCACTTCTTAAGGGTATGACCATGGATGAGTCAGTTAACCTTCACCTCCTAGCCCTTACTCCTCTTCTGCCTTGGAATCAATATGCAGTATTGATTCTAAGACAGAAGGTAAGGCTTTAGAAAGTAGCTCAGTAGATAGAGAGCCAGGCCTGAAACTGGGAGGTCCTCGGTTCAAATTTGACCTCAGATCAGAACACATAGAAGAAAGAGAACACATAGAATAGATGGGAAAGATAGAGCTCATTGAACATATAGATAGTAAAGTAGATGATAGAACACAGATGGAAGAAAGCTCATAGAACAGATGGAAGAGATAACATAGAGAGCAGAAAGAACCCCCAAATTAGATAGAATACAGATGCAAAAGTAAGATGAACACTTATAAAGAATAAATGGAAGATGAAGAGCATATGGAACAGAGAGCACATAGAATATATCGAATATGTAGAGTGTTTAAAACAGATAAATCAGATAGAAATATAGATACTTAAGACAGATGGATAGACTAGGAAGAATCCTTGCAAGAGATAGAACACAGAGATGGAAGAGTGAGCTCACAGAACAGATAACAATAGATGGAGCACATGGAATAGATAGAAGAGTGAGAACTCAAAGAACAGTTAGAACAGAAAAACAAAAGATAGAAGACTTTGAATAGATGGAAAAGGTGTAACACAGAAGGAAAAGAATAAATGGAACAGGTAAAACATATAGAATAGATAGAATATATAGAATGGATAGATAAAACACAGAGAATTCAACACCTACAAAAGATAACAGAATAGATGGAAGAGGAAGAGCACATTGAATAGAGAGAACACAGGACAAATAAAATAGATCAAAAAGACAGAGGTCACAGAATAGATAAATTAGACACAACACAGAACATGTAGACTGGTTAGGACAGAGAGGTGACATAAAACATATTGATTCTCTAAATAGATGGAAAGAATAGGAAGAACCCATAGAAGAGAAAGAACACAGAGATGGGAGAGAGTGAACTCGCAGAGCAAATAGACTAGATGGAACAAGAAGACTATGAAGATGGATAGATAATACACATAGAACACACTGAATAGATGGCAGAGAGAGAGCTCAGACAACAGATAGAATGCATAGATGTATAGATTTGAATACATAGCCTAGAACACAGATCAGATCAGAAGACATAGATAAAAAGATAGTTGAATAAAAGTTAGAATACATAGAAGAGATCAGATAGAACATGTAGATACAAAAGAGATGAATAGCTAGAACAAATTAGAAGAGAATGAAGAGATAGAGGACATTAAAAAGGAAGGATAGATAGAACACAGAACAGACAAAAGAAATAGAAAACATAGAATAGATGGAAAAGATAGAGCTCATAGAACATATATATATATATATATATATATACTAAAGATCAATGCTAAAACACAGATGGAAGAGAACTCACAGAAAAGATGGAATAGATGGTACATAGAGTAGAAAGAACCAATAAATGAGATAGAACAAAGAAAAGTAGATTAAAAGTTATAGAGAATAGATGGAAGAAGTAGAGTGCATAAAATACATAGAACATGTATAATGGTTAAAACAATGAAAACAGATAGAAATATAGATTCTAACGACAGATGGATATACTAGGAACAACCCATAGAAGAGAAAGAACACAGCAATAGAAGAGAGTGAGCTCACAGAATAGATAACAATAGATGGAGTACATGGAATAGACTGAAAAGATACTACTGAAAGAACAGATAGAACACAGAATCAAAAGTTAGAACAGTCAGAAGAGATGGAAGAGGTGGAACAAAAACAGGTAGAATAAATGGAACAGAAAAATGCTTAGAATAGATAAAAAAGATAGAGCTCATAGAACTTACAAATGGTAAATATAGATGATAGAACACAGATGGAAGAAAGGTCACAGAACAGATGGAATAGATAAAACACAGTGTCAAAAGAACCCATGAATCAGATAGAACACAGATAAAAATGGTAAATGACCTGTTATAGAGAATAGTTTGAATATGTAGAGCACATGGAAAAGCGAGGGGAAATAGAATAGAATAGGACATGTAGAATGGTAAGACACATAGATACTATAGATCGATGTAAAGAATAGGAAGAACCTGTAGAAGAAATAGCAAACACAGATAGAAGAGAGTGATAGACTAGAATATAAAGATGTATAGGTACTACACATAGAACACATTGAATAGATGGAAGAGAGAGAACTCAGAGAACTGTTAGAACACATAGATGTATAGATTTGAATACATATAGTAGATCACAGATCAGTAACCCTAGATAAAAAAATAGATGAATAGAAGTTAGAATACTTAGAAGTTATCAGATAGAAAAACTAGATACTAAAGAGGTGAATAACTAGAATAAGATAGAATTGAATGAAGAGGTAGTGCACATTAAAAAGGAAGGATAAATAGAATACAGAATAGATACAAGAAATAGAACAGATAGAATAGATTCAAACAATAGAGCCCATAGAACATATAGATACTAAACATATATAGAACACAGATGGAAGAAAGCTCACAGAACAGATGTAATAGATAACACACAGAGTAGAAAGAACACAAATCACAAAGGAACACAGATACAAAGAATAAAAAAACAGTTTTAGAGAGTAGATCGACAATGTAGAGCACATGGACCAGAGAGAGCACATAGAATAGATGGAATGTGTAGAATTATTACAACAGAAATATCAGATAGAAATATAGATACTAAAGATAGACTGATAGAATAGGAAGAACATATATTATAGAATAGATGTAAAAGATAGAGCTCAAAGAACATATACATAGTATAGATGGTAAACCACAGATGGAAGAAAGCTCACAGAACAGATATAATAGATTACACACAGAGTAGAAAGAACATATAAACCACAAAAGAACACAGATACAAAAGGTAAATAAACACTTTTAGGGAGTAGATGGATGATGTAGAGCACATGGAACAGAGAGAGCACATAGAATGGATAGAATGTGTAGAATGTTTAGAAGAGAGAGATCAGATAGAAATATAGATACTAAAATAGATGGATAGAATAGGAAGAATGTATACAAGAGATAGAACACAGAGATGGAAGAGAGAGATCTCATGAGCTTATAGAATAGATGGACCAGAAACAATATGAATATGGATAGATAGTACACATAGAACACATTGAATGAATGGAAGAGAGAGCTCAGGGAATAGATACATACTAAAGATAGATGATAGAACACAGATGGAAAAGAGCTCACAGATGGAATAGATAACACATAGAGTAGAAAGAACCCATAAATCATATAGAACACAGATTCAAAAGGTAAATAAACAGTTATAGAGAATAGATGGAAGATATAGAGCACATGGAACATGCAGAATGGTTAGAACAGAGAGATCAGATAGAAATATAGATGCTAAAGACAGATGTATAGAATAGGAAGCACCTAGAGAAGAGGTAGAACTCAGAGATGTAGGAGAGTGAGCTCACAGAACAGATAACAATAGATGGAACACATGTAATAGATAGAATATTTGTCACTGTTCCCTCTAAGTATACTTTTTCTAGCTGTCCTGATGATGATAACAATTCTTAAGAGTTACAAATATCATCTATCCTTATAGGAATTGTGTGTTTGGAATTCTGGGAGGTGCCATTTAAAAAATATCTTACAAACTTCCTGTGGACACGTGGGGACTTTGAGACTACATTCCCCATGATCCAATAGGTTTCTGGTTTTTGGACATGGTGACATCAGTCCCCAAACATATAGGGCAGCTTAAATTTGGAGGGTGGCCTAGAGACAGCCTCTTGGTTACCTGAGGGGTATCCCGGGGGACAAAGAGGAGTAAGGAAGGTGTGTAAGAAAATGGTGGAGGCACCATTTGAATAGATTTTTTACAGGCTTGTGGTCAATTTATCTCTATCTGCATGGCAATTAAAATATTAATTTCTCTCATAATATCATTCTTTATCATTTTTAATCGTAATATTAATGGCAACCACATGAAGTTTGGATTTGAATTCTCAATTTTCCAGATAGCCTAATGAGAGCTTTTAGAGTCCTCTTAAAAGGCATGCTTTCTGGGGGCAGCTGGGTAGCTCAGTGGATTGAGAGCCAGACCTAGAGACGGGAGGTCCTAGGTTCAAATCTGGCCTCAGACACTTCCAAGCTGTGTGACCCTGGGCAAGTCACTTGACCCCCATTGCCTACCCTTGCCACTCTTCTGCCTTGGAGCCAATACACAGTATTGATTCCACGATGGAAGGTAAGGGTTTAAAAAAAGGGGGGGGCAGCTGGGTAGCTCAGTGGAGTGAGAGTCAGGCCTAGAGACAGGAGGTCCTAGGTTCAAACCTGGCCTCAGCCACTTCCCAGCTGTGTGTCCCTGGGCAAGTCACTTGACCCCCATTGCCCACCCTTACCAATCTTCCACCTATGAGATAATACACCGAAGTACAAGGTTTAAAAAAAAGGCATGCTTTCTTTTTGGCCATCTTGCTCAGCTCTTTGGGGCAATTTTTTAAAAAAGGAGAGTGCCCCAGTGCCTCTGCCACCAATCTTCCTGACTCCTGACCTGGCTTCCCTTCCTGCTTCTTCTGATCTCTGCCGAATCCCAAGCTAACCAGAACAGATAGGTTCTGCTGATCCTGTCTCCTTTCGAATCCTGAGATTCCCAGCGACCCCTGCCCTGACTTGCTGCCAACTTCATAGACTGCTGCAGCCTCTGCCGCTAAAGATTTGTTAAGGATTGCCCCGACTCTTAACCTGAAGATGCTTTACTCCATTCTTGCCCTCCACGGGGCACCCCTTCCCACAATCTCTACACGTGGGACTTTCTAAAAAACTGACCTAAGTTTTTCTCTAGCCCCAAGCCCACCATTCCACCTGGATGCTAGTGTCTGAACCTTGAACTTTAAAACCCCTTAAGAAGAACCTTAAATTGAACCAGAGGTGGATTTTAAAACCTCAGAGCTGAATGGGTTTTTAAAGAACTATATCTTACAGTATTTTGCTGATTAGTTTTATGAATTAATTTTGTTGATTTTGTTGATTTTCCTGTTGCACTGAATCATTTTAAGCTAATGAAGTTTCTGCTTGTGATTTTATTATAATTCCCAAATAATGAAAAAAATCTCTTAGAACTGATAGAATGTTTTTTTGACTGTATAAGCTTGTTATCTGGTACTCATATTGTATTTCCTAATTTATTTCAGGTTTCATTTTTACTGTAATCAAAACAATGCTGTTCTCATACCATTTGAACATCTTACACATTTTAAAGTTGTAAATTGCCTTAATTGAGTACAACCTTGGAGGTTTTGATGCCTTGAGATTTAAAATGTAATCTTGTGAGAGGTCTTTTAAAAATTTACTTTAGATTCTAGTCCCTTCTGTATAAATGATAAGGTTTTTATGTATTTATTTTAAAGAATTGTTGTCTTTAAGGATAAGCTTTTATATATTTCATTGTGAAGAATTGTTGACACATTTTTTTAACAGGAAGCCAAGAGAGCTTCTGTATACTTGATGTTAGTCCCAGTTTTAGCCTGCTTTTATCAGAAGGATCTAGCATTCTTAAGGATAATTGTTGAGAAGTTATTTTAGCCATGGTTTAAAAGTTGTAACAAGTATATGATTTTTAAACATCATTGTTTATTGTTTTAAAATGTGTTATTAGAAATTATAGTAGTCTATTTGAATGTGCATTGTTAATCTCCTATTTTGTAAAACCCATTTACACTCACAGAAAATGAATCTCATTTTTGGATAAAAAACCCTTCCACTAGTTCTAAGCTATATATGTATATTTTTGATTTTTAAAACATTCTTTTTTTT
>NW_025400909.1:0-4726 GCF_016433145.1 Gracilinanus agilis
GAGAGGGGCAAGTGGTATTGGTGTAGTATCATCATGCCCTCTTTCCTATTTTTCTATTTGATTTTGTAATTATTTCAGTTCTTTTTGTATGGTATCAAATAGGTCATTAGTTTGTACCTTTGTCTCTTCATGTCCTTTAGCGACATACACAGCTATTCTCCTTAATTTGTCCAGATCCATTTCTGGCCATTTGGGACAATGCATCTTAAAGTAATCCTGGACCACTCTGCTAGAATTGTTTACAAATTGTCACCTTATTTGTTGTATGCTTTACTCTGTTGATAAATCCAAGTCCAAATATTGAGCTCCCAATTCAATAAGCCTGTCCATAAACTGAGAGGGAGGGAGTTTCTCATCATTTTGCATTAGGAGATCACATTTAGTCCAGTTGTCTGGACATTTTGCACATTCTTTCATTGCTTTTAATATTGCAGTCCTAGCATTATTTAACTGCAAATATTCCTCAGGCTCATTGTAATTCCAATGAGGGTCCTCATGTGGCCAGTGTACTGCATTTTGTCCTCGGGCCTTATTTACATGAGAGATGATTTTGTTTCTTTTTCTCTCTGTCAGGAAGATCTGGAGTAATTTTTCCACGTCATTATAGGAAGGATTATATTGGGAAAATATGTCTTCCATTCTTTTCATTACAGTTATGGGTTTGTCATTATAATGGAACATCTTTTTAAAATTCTTTGGCATCTTGAGGAGTAAATGGAGTATGGTGTGTTAAATTTATCACATCCCCAGATAGGTCTAATGTAGGCACTTCCCTTAAAGGGAAAATGCCATCACAGGAATCAGAATCATATGAATCAGAATCATAGTATGGTTTTGGTTTCTTTTTAGTCATTTTGGTGCTTATCGTGGCAGAACAGGTATTTTGAAGTGTTTGCATGCTTACCATAACATGGGTAGGAACTGATACAGTCTTGGTTGGGGTTCGTTGTGGATTGGGAGAAGGGATAGGAAAGGATGGGGTGTCAGGAGAAGTAGCAGAGGAGGGAGGGTTGGCCAAGAGATGCATAAGATGAGAGATGAGTTTCTTCACATCTGTGCCCTTCTATATTTCAGGAGAAATATGAGAAATAGGACTTTCCTCTCTGAGTATTTCGGGAACAGCCTCTGGGCTCGAGCAAGCAGAGCATGAAAAGGTGCCAAACTTTCTCCAACACCTCCCACAAAGGAAGTGGGAGGTGTCAGGGGAAGTTGCAGCAGGGAGTCCTGGGAGACATAGTCTTCCAGGGCTTACAATAATTTTAAATGACACATTCCCCACCCCCCCGTGATCCTTTGGGAGATCAGTCTCCCCAATGGATCACAACAAACATAAATAAATTTACAATTACAATAAAATAAAGGGTGTGTACATCAATACAAGTGGAGAATGGAAACAATATTTTACAATATAAGGAAATCAAATACTTGGTGCTTCTTCCACAAAAATATTAAGATTATATTGGTTCTCATTCCCCATCTCAGAGCAAAAAATTTGTCCTTAATGTAGTTGATGCTTTTTCAGCATATGAAATTTGCAGTGCCTATCAAATCAATCAAATCCACCACTGCAGTAAATATTATTAATGCTCTTACAGAATATATTCTTCTTCTTTATGGACTCCCCCTAACATCCTGGCATCAATGAGTCTGTACCAATTTTACTGGCAAACTGATTCAAGATTGGGTCTACTGCCATCACATTCTCTGAGTTTTCCATTGTCAGTTTCACCCTTAGATGGCTAGTATTCCTGAGCCCTGAAACAGACTCTTAAGACAGCAAATTTATCTTCAAATTTAAAGAGTCTTTGTTGTCTCTCATATCCTTATCATCTTCTATCCATGGCATGGGTTTTTTATTTTTTTCTCTCTTAGAAGGTTCTATACATCCCAAGGAAATGATTCTATTTCCCTTAATTGATATGCCCCCTTACTCATAGTATTGTTTAGACAACTCTTTCCTAGAAAGTGTTTGGGGAAATCAAATAGTAGAATTATTGGGAGTTGCTTTGATAATGGGGGAGTTAATTTTTTTTATTCTTATGATAGTGCACATTCACTTGGAAGAAAGGATTCTTCAGCTAAATTGGTGGCAACTTTGGATCCCTGGGTGAAGATGAGGGGGAATTTTTATCTAGTCTCCATACAAAGATAATAAACATGTATATAGTAGGCATTGGGTAAAACACTTTTAAAAACAAGTATCTCATTTGATTCTTATAACAACTTTGTGAAATAAGTGCTATTATTATCCCAGTTTTACAGTTGAGTATATAAAAGTAGAAAGAAGTTGTGTGTAAAACAACGAGTAAGTATCTGAGTCTGGATTTGAACTCATGTTTTCTTGGACTAGTTCCTAGTGATTTATTGACTGTGCAACCTAGTGTAGTCCTTCAGGAGAGGCCTCCAAAGAATGAAGAATTTAGCATTATCTCCCACAATGGGGTTCTCAAAGAAGGGGAAGATTGTGCTGGTGGGTCAGGAAAAATCGAGTGGGGGGTGGTAAGGAGTATCAGTGTCAGTTTAGATGACAGGACAAGTCGCATGCATGAAGTTTATGAACTTTTAGCTACATTGCTATATATGACTTTGGCCCATAATGAAGAACAGGGACTACTTCAGAGGTTTAATTTTTGGTGCAATGGTCCCTGAATCCCTACTATTATTCTTGTTAGTCATTAATGCTTTATTAAGAGATTCATTGTGAATTACCCCCCCCACACACACACACACAAATTATTCCTTGTTGAATAGACTATATCTTTTTATAAAGAGACTTTTACATGTTTTGATGTTTTAACCTTTTTTAAATTATTTGTATTAATTTCTTTCTCTAATGTTTTTTATTTGTTTTTTAGGTTTTTTTGTATTAAGTTCTTTCTCTAGTGTTACATATACTTATTCAGATATCCAGGTAGTCTTTTAAGTGGTCAGAGTTCCCCAAGATTTTTAGGTCCTTACTACTAAGAGGTGAGATGTGATAGGAACAACATTTACTCTAAATAAGGTGGGAAGGTTTTTCTTTAAGGCAAATAAGCCATCCTTGGGATTTGGTTTGCCTGAAGATTTAGTGATTTAACAATAGTAAAACTTTAGCCTATGGAAAAGAAGTAGCTGGTGTTCCTGAGATCAGGCAGACTTCCGATTGCTACATTGGGACATCTTTTTGACCCAGCATTACAGCCTTGACAAATTCAGGGGTGGAGGGGATCAGAGTTTATTTTTGGTAATTATTTTTTAATCCTTCGTTATCTTATTTTATTTCATTTTGCAGACCACAAATATTTCATTATATTTGAATCCCAACCTTGAATCACTGGACTGTCCTAGAATATTTTATAACATTGGATAAATCATTGTTCTTCTCTGAGCTTTGGTTTCCACAACTGTAAAAAGAAGAGAGTTTGATGAAATATAATTTAAGATCTCTTCTGACTCTGACATTCTATGTTTCTGGATGATAATTCCTTATCTGGAACATAATACATCTCTGTTGCTCACACACACACACACTTATTTCATAGGAAATGTATATGAAGTAATCTAAGACACTTGTTTTGAGCAATATTTCCTATGCAATGAGGATGAGAACATAGTATCAGAGAATTTTAAGCTAATGATTATAATGTTTACATGCATGCATTATGAATTATGACTAACTAGAAAAATCAGCCCCTTCCTAGTTTCCAAGAATAGAGATTAGAGACTTGCTATTATATACCCTGGATAAAGTTTTCATTTTTAAATAGGGCAGTTGGCTTGCATTTAGATCCTTTTTTAATTTAAATTTTAATTGGAGAAAAATGTAATGATTTATTTCCTTTCCAGGAAAAAAAAAGCTTATGTCTAGATGCCACTACCTATAAAATGATAACACTTATAGTATTGATGATTTTATTTCCCAGATTCGTAGTCCTCCATAATGTTCCTCCTCACTCCACCATATTGTCCTTCTGACCCCTCAGGGTAAGTTACACTGGTGACCATTAACAAAGTCTTGATTTGACAAAAATACATAGCTATTTGAAGCCACTGTCAAATTAGCAAGAACAGAATGAAATGCTCCAATGATGAGTTCTTTTTAAGTCTAAAAAAGTCTTCCTGCTCCTTCTTAAAACCTCCGCAGCCTCCCTCCATCAGAGAGAAAGTCCGTTTTTCATCTTTCATGGGCTAGATTTAAAGCCAAGTCTTCATGGATTGTTTTCGTTGTTGTTATTTTAAAGATAGTCCATGACAATTTGACTTTAGCCTTTCATATCTGGGTAAAAACAAAGCTACATTATGCCCTTTCTGAGTTATTTCCAAGCTGCAGATTCACTAACAGCCTCAGTAAAGAAAAATAATCAGTTTGTCTGAATTCAATTTTAATATCTGAAATGAAAAAAGTAAAAAATCAATGCAGAGCCATTGAATACTTTCCAAAAGAAAAGAATATACTCAAAAACAATATTGTAAAACTCAGAATTTTTCCTCATAAAGGTTTCTCAATGAATTCTCCAGAATGGTAATATATTAAAAAAGATTCACATTCACCTAATCTATTCCCTAGATATGTCACCTTTAAGAAACTATATAGTCCATCCTCCTCCTCGATAGTGTGGAGGATTAATTTAGCATAATGGGAACCACCATTCCAGTTCAAACTCTAATCACATTTTCAGTCGTGTATCATAACAGATTAGTAATTAAATCCCTGCCATCTTTGTCTCCCATCTCCAATCCACCTGCT
>NW_025400910.1:0-13774 GCF_016433145.1 Gracilinanus agilis
GCTCAGTCCTGAGAGCCCCCTCTCGGACTCCAAGCTTGGCTCTCATATTACCCCTAAACTTAGCTCGGCCTTCCCCCTCCCCAGCTCGGCCTGTCGCCAAGGCTGCTCGCCCTGACCCCACCCCATGGCCAGAAGGGCCGGCCCCAAGCTTCTTCAGGCCCAGCCGATCTGCCTTCCCCCTCAGCTGACCCCCAGGGGCCAGGGGGGATGGAGGGGCGCAAAGTGCAGGGCGGAGGGAGCTGCCATTTCCCCCGAGCTTGGGAGAATTCAGGAAAAGTCCGAGTGGAGAGGACGCTTCCCAGGCCTCCCTCCTTCCCTCCCTGACTGGCCCTCTCCTTGTCCCTTGGGAGCCCGGCCTGAGGAGAAGCAGAGGCCGGCCTGGCCCAGGGCATCAGTCCCGCCGCCGCGGAAGAGAGAAGCGAAGAAGGCAGCTCACTTCGGGGAGCGGGAAGCGGCCCCTGCCCCCGAGGTGGTCCCACAGCGTGCCCCTGCCTTCTTTTGCAGCCCTGGTGGTCCGGTTCCTCACCAAGAGGTTTATTGGCGACTATGAGCCGAACACCGGTGAGTAGCGGGATCCTGGGCCTCCCCCTCCTGCCCCCGCCCTTCCCCCAGCTCCCCAGGGGCAGCCTTTGATTCATAGTGGAAAAACTCTCACCCCACCCCCATTCCAGTGAGGCCAGCAGTCCATCTCCCTCCCCTCCCCCCTTCTCATCCTGCTGAGGCAAGGGGCGAAGGGAGGGGACGGGTGAGGACCCAGAGAGATGCTGCTGGCCTGGCCTCCCAAGAGAAGAAAAGAGCCACAAGTCCCAGAGGCCCCCGGGCCGTGGCTGGAGGAAGAGGCCTTGTGCTCATGGAAGATTGACAAGCCAAGCCCGGGGTTCTGAGGTGGCGAGCCTCAGGGGCTCAGCAGGTTCGGAGGCCCCTCGCAGCCCGGTTCCGGGGTAGGGAGGGGACAGACTCCCAGCATCAGAGCTAGAGTTGGCATGAGCCGGCGACGTCGGCAGGTCCAACAGGGCAAGGACACGCACCCATTCAGCTCTTGGCCAAGTGGCTCTCTGCCCACTCCCAGATGGTCTGGGTTTTCCCTTCCATAGAAACCCAGCTAGAGTAAGAGGCCAGGAACCAGCAGGTCATTCTCTCCACGGGCAAGTCGCTTCGGCGGCCACACGTGGAGAATGGAGAGAAGGGTCAAGGGAGACCGTGGGGCACCGTGGTCAGGAGGCTAGCTTTCAACTCAGAATGCCTGGCTCGAGGCCTAGCTCGGCTATTTGGTTAGTGTGACCCTGGGTAAGTCACCTCCCCTGCCTGGTCCTCAGTTTCCTCCTCTGCCAAACGACGTGGGCTTGGTTTAGATTAGATGACCACCGAGGACCTTTCCAGCTGCAAATGCTGTTTCTCTGCTCCCTCTTACCAACCTGCCTCCCGCCATTTGAAAGGGCAATAAAGTGACTGGCCCTGGGGAAGGTTCTTGGGAGGAGAGGGGCTCCGGCCACCCGGGAGAGTAAGTGCTGCACTTCCAAATGATCTGCCTGGAAACTTGGCCCAGAAGAGCTCAAGAAGGCTCTCTAGCCACGGGCAGAGACCACAGCAAATGACAGCCATTGTGCTGGGTGATGTCACTCACTAGCTCCTGACCTCCTCTGTCTAAGCCCCAATATTCTAATCTGGAAAATGGGGCTAATGCCACATGGCCTATCTCCTTCACAGGGTTGTTTACAGAAGACATTCTTCCCATCATTGGGATTCCCATATTCTTCTCTCGGGATCACTGTGGTCCTCCTTCTTGGCCCGTTTTGGCCAGGGCCCACTCCCACTCTCCTCTCTGCCTGCTCCCTGCTCCAGGACCCATCTGCTTTGGGCTTCTTGCTCTTTTTTCCCTTTGCTCCCCGCATCCCCTTTCCCGCACCCGGTCCCCTTGAGCAGGCTGGCCAAAGAATGCAAAGAGGCGAGACCTCTCCCCGGACCCCAAAGGGCCACTCTTCTCCTGGCAGAGCCATCGGCCACAGGGAGGGAAGAGAAGAATAGTCAGTCTGTCAAGGGCATGGGAATGGTGCGACTCCCGCACAGTCCAGGACCATCCACGCAGGAAATCAGCTGGCACATAGCAACAGCCTGCAGCCGTAGCAACCACTGTGCAGCCAGGGCGTTCTGGGCTCAGGGAGGGCCCCCAAAAGCGGAGCGCATCCCTCAGTATTCCAATCTGGGCATGGGGTGTGTGTTTCCTCGGTTCACCAAAAGGCCCAAGGACTGAGGCCTCTTCCCAATGGGACCAGAGCACACGCTCTCAAACTGTCCAAGGGAGGCAATGAAGGAGACGCAGTACTTCGGTATTTATGAGAAATGTAGGCTCCTGAGAAGGAAGGAAGGAGGTGTACGTGAAGTGCCCACTCTAAACCAGGCACTGGGCTAAGCACTTGACAGATATCTTATTTCATCTTCTCAACAACCCTGGGAGGTAGGCACTGTTATCCCCATTTTACAGCTGAGGAAACTGAGGCGGAGACGAAATGACTTGCCCAGGGCCACACAGTTAGCAGGTATCCAGGGTCAGATTCGAACTCCTGGTCTTCCTCGGGTGTTCTATCTGCCATGTCACCTAGCCAAGGTAGAGTATCTGAAAGGGTGTACTGTGAATGTGGGGTGCTTTTTTTTAAGAGGAAAGGAGTGGACCTATTATTTTATTGGTGTTGAGAAATGCCCCCCTACCAGTTAGCAAGTCTCCTATAACTTATGGTCAAGGAAAGTTGCCTGTCCCGGGCACTGGAAATGATTTGCTCAAGGCTACAACAGCCTGTATATATCAGAGGTGGGACTAGAACCCAGACCTTCCTGACTCCTGGGCCAACTTCCTGTTTCTATGTGGGTCACCTAATCTATATCGGTGGTGTTTGTGGGCTGACGATAACTCTATTTCTCCAGGCCTCTAAGGGCGGCTAAGTGTATTCCTCAAAGTTACTCTCGGAGGTAGAGAGTCTTAAGAATTAGTATTCCCACTTTACAGATGAGGAAACTGAGACTTCATGCATTGAAGTGGTCCTACAGCTAGTAAGTATGTGAGTCAGGATTCAAACTCAAGTCTCCTGACCTCCTGGGAATGGGCCACAATCCCAGACTCCCTGAGGAGGAGGAGGTGACCTTTAAACCTGGTTTCATACACCCGCCCAGCCCCCACGTCATCCTCCCAGTAGGACTGATACCAATCATTTGTCCAGGAAGAGAAGGAGCAAGTGTCCCAAATGGACACCCTGTGGTTTCTGCACATTGGCACCTTCGTGTGCTGGCATGAGGCTCCTGGCATCCGCCAGGAGTCCGACAGGGTACTGTGCTGGCAGCCCCCAGGAGCCAGTAGGGACTGGCAGGAGGGTGGTCCAGGGCCTCCCCACCCCTGCCCCTCTGAGGGGGCCTCTGCTTTCTCCCCGTGACCTGCTCCTGGCTCAGCAAGCCTCCTGCTTCACACCCCCATCCTAGTCCCAGTGATTTAGCATCTGTCAAGTGTTTCCTTCTAAATCATTGCCGCCTACCCCCTAGGTAAATGGCAGCTTTGACTCAGCCTGACGAGGGGGTCTCTGAGCAGTCAGTCACAGGGCCTTCTTCCCACTCAGGCTATTTGTTCTCCTTCTTAAGAGAAATGCCATCTGAGGTTTGAGGCCGAGTCATGGTATGTTTGAGCTAGGAGAGACCTTCTGAATCATTTCCCCAAAGCTAGCATGTTAGATCTAGAGACCCTCCCCAGCCTGCCTCATTCTCCAGAAGAGGAAACAGAATATTGCTCAAGGTCACACAGCCAATCAGTAGCAGGCCCCCAATCCCTCCCTCCTGCCTCCCATCAGCTTGGAGATCTTCATATTCTGTTTTCATCTCTCTTCTGTCAGGTTCCTTGTACTCTCGTCAGTTCACCCTTGACGGGGAGGAAATCTCTCTCCAGGTTCAGGACACCCCCTATGTGGCCCTGGAGGTAAGGGCTTCCTTCTTGGGACTCTAGCTATTTGCTGGCACAAAGACACCCAAAACATAAAAAGAAGAGGCAGGAAAATCACCGTGGGGCTCAGGGGTACAGCATGTACCCAGGACCTTAGTCTAAGGGCCTAGGGATCAAGTGGGTGGTGGATGGAAGGAGAGATGTCGTTGACTCTTTCTTGGAGAGCAGGTGCGCTTGGACCCTCTTGCCCCTGGGCCTAGCCTCCTGAAGCCATGGCAAAGGGCATGGGGCGTGCCCATATAGGCCCACAGTTCGAGGCATAAACTCCTTGGTGGGCCCATATTGAGCCACAATCCCATCAGCAGAGCTTTGAGGATTAGGAGCCACGGTGACTGCCCCCATTGGGTAGCCATGGGAACTCTAGCCCAGAACCTATAAAGGGTCTAGAGCAGTGATGGTGAACCTATGGCACGGGTGCCAAAGATGGCACACAGAGGACTCTCTGTGGGCATGCAGCCACCCTCCAACCCCACCCCCCACCAGTTCATTACTAGAAAGGCAGAGGGACTCAGGCGGAGTTACTCCCTTTCCCCTCTCTACCAGGCCTGATGACATTTTTTCACATCTCCCTCCCCTCTGCCCAGCAGCCCAATGGGAGCGCACAATGGGTGACTCACAAGTGGCAGAGTTGGAGGGGAGCAGACAGTGCTCTGTCCATTCTCCTCGCCCTCTCTATATTCACTGAGGACATTCCTCACTTCACCCACCCTTCCATCCAGCAGCCCAATGGGAATGCTTTCTCCTTCCCCTGTGTGGGGTAAGGTGTGGGGCAGGGCATACCCAGCATGTGGTGGCAGGGAGAGGCGTGGCACACAGTCTCTGGGGGAGTGAGCATGGCACTTGGTCGGGGGTAGGGGTGAGGCCTGGCACTCCATCTCTAAAAGGTTCACCATCACTGGACTAGAGAGTTGACCAAAATGGTCATCTCTTCTAAACCACAAGTAACTTCCCTTGAGTTCTATTCATGGCCTCACTTAATTCTTTTTTTCAAAAAGAGGCATGGCCCTGAATGTTTTCTCTACTGCCCTTGGCCTCTGTCTTTCCAGCCTATCACTGCGCTATAGTAGGAAGGAAGGGTACAGGAAGGTCACATTTTTCCACCCAAGTGACCTTTCCTGGGGTTGGGAAAGGATCCCCCCCAGTGCCACAGCCTTGAGGGCAGCCAACAGCCATTGCCAAATGAAGACAGAGAGGGGAGGAGCCCAGGCCCAGAATATGTTTAGTTCTTGCTTTGGTTTCATTCTTTCCCAGAGGTCAAGGCCCATAGAGGGCCAAAGATTTGGGGCAGTGAGATGAGAGGACCTTGGGGGAGGGCAGGGAGTGAGTGGAGAAGATAAAGGGTGGGAATGGGGTAGGAGGGGCTGGGATGGGGAAAATACAAAGAGGGAAGGAAATCTAAAGAAATGGGGAGGGGGCAGCTGGATAGCTCAGTGGATTGAGAGTCAGGCCTAGAGATGGGAGGTCCTGGGTTCAAATCCAGCCTCAGACACTTCCCAGCTGTGTGACCCTGGGCAAGTCACTTGACCCCCATCGCCCACCCTTAACACTCTTCCACCAAGGAGCCAATACACAGAAGTTAAGGGTTTAAAAAAAAAAGAAATGGGGAGGTTAGTAAGGAGAAGGGGCAATAGGAAGTGTGAAGATGGGATTATTCTGATAAATTTAGTCCAACCCTTTAAATCTTAACCCCTTATATTCTGCCCCTTACAGAAGGAAGGTCAGGGGATGAGTGAGCACAGATGAGAAAAGGCAAAGGAGTGAGGGGCAGAGCCGGAGATCTTGAGTGGCTGGAGAAATAAGGAAGGAATTGAAAAAGACAGATGGCTAGAGAAACGAGGGAGGAGGGACGAGGCTGAGGAGGAGGAGGAAAGGATGGGGGTAGACTAATGCCAAAGGGTACCAATGGGTGGGAAGAGGAAAGCCAAGCTACTCTGTCAGACCCTCAGCCCACCATAAAGGTTCAAGTTTGACAACTAAGGGAAGCCGCTTGCTTACTGGGCTGGGGGGAAGTGGGTAGAGTGTGCGCCTTGCCACCCCAGGCCTGGGCCAGTGACTGGTGAACTCCATGATTATTCCTTCCAAGAAGCAAAACAAGAGAAAATGAGTTTGTTGGGGTTTTGCAATTTCTAACTAGACAATTCCACCTGGAATGTGACCAGCAAGCATCCCATCTGATACCCAAGCTTGTTCTAGTGAAAAATTCCATTAATCTAGAGAACCACGAGGGACCTCCAAGGAGGAAGGTTTTCCAAGCCCATTCAGAGCCAGAACTTCCTTTGAATCTCACTCAGCCAAAGGAATGAATATATGCATGTGGAGACAGAGGATAATCTCAGATCGAATTGTCGTCCTTAGACATCAGTGGGCTGAGCCCAGTTTGGTACCAGCTGAGGCTTTCCCTCATTGGTGCCCAGTGATCTTGACTCTGGCCTCTCATTTCTGCAAGAGTCTCCAGACTTTACCACCCCTCGCAGCAAGAGAGTTCTTCCTAGTGCCCAATCAGAGCCAATTCACCAGTCCTGTATTTGGGACCTACCCTGTGCTAGGCATCAGGGATTCAAATGGTGGAGAGGATAAGCGATGTGCCCAAATCCTTGCTAAGTTGAAGAGAAAACCAGATGGTGGCCATGATGGTCAGTTGCAGGAATTAGGGCCATTTGATCAAGATATTAAAAAGAAGTTAGAGTAAAACCTCAAGCAAATAAGGCTTTGAGGAAAGGCCTGAGAGCTGGCCCCAAGGGTAGAAAAGGCCCTCATGGATAGGAGGGATTTGATCTGCTCTGCTCAGCCCCGGAGGACAGAACCAGAAATTTTCCACTAGATGAAGGTGGACAAGAGGCAGACCAAAGTAGGATAGGCTGATCCTGACAGTAGCAGGTGGACTCCTCTTTGCTGAAGGCCTCCAGATTTATGTTGGAAAGCTCAACCACTCAGGGAGGGGGAGACGTGGGGTTTCTTGGTCAGGTCTGGGAAGGTCTAGCTGACCTCTGAAAGCCCTTCATCTCTAAAATCCTGGAACTCAAATAAATAGGGTCAAAGGGAAAAAAGAAGATAGGGCCAAAATAAAAGCTGGCCCAAAGGGCTCTGGGAAAGTCTAGAGAGGGACAGGGTTGGGAGAGCAGGGCTTGCTTCCTCAAGGACACCTTACCTGAGCTGAGGTGCAAAGGAAGAAAAGGATTTTAGGGAACATCCTCTGGGCATGGAAAGTCGTCTACTCAACTGCAAGACAGCAAGAGAGACCAGGTGAGAGCGGAGAAGGGGCTGGTTTCCACCAGATGGGCCCAGCTCTTCCACCAAGAAGCCATGCGAGGGAAGTTGGGGGCCGAGTTGGGAAGGGCCTTCAAAGACATGCTCAGAACATTAGCTCTGACCCTAGTGGCCCAAAGGCACCATGGAAGATGTTTGGGGAGAGGAGGGATATGGTCAGACCTGTACCTTAGAAAGATCCCTTCGCCCTTTGGGTGAAGGATGGGTTGGAAAAGAGGAGGGACAGGGAATTGTTAGAACCCCCTGGCCATTTGGTCAGCCAGGTTCCCAAGCTCTAAGCTTTCTTTCCTTTCGTCGACCCTCTGAGTATCCCATGCCCATGGTAGTCTAGCCTGGTCACCTCTCCACTGGACTCAATTCATGGTCTCCCTGTTCCCACACAATAGCCCCAAATCATCTTCCTATGGCCTGTTCTATTTATGAATCTACTGGTTCCTTGTTACTTCTAAAGAAACTCCTCTGCTGGGCCCCAAAGACCCCTCTGAGGCTGACTCTGACCTGCCTTCCCCAGTGGATTTCAGAGGGCTCCTCATCTCCCCTTCAATCTGGCCTCCTAAAGCTGGTTCAGAGCTCAGCATTCTATGAACAGACGGTCCCATACCTAGAATGCTCTCTCTCTCTCTCTCTCTCTCTCTCATTCTCTCTCTCTGTCTCTCTCTCTATCTCTCTGTCTCTCTCTCTATCTCTCTGTCTCTCTCTCTGTCTCTGTCTCTCTCTCTCTCTCTCTCTCTCTCTCTCTCTCTCTCTCTCATTCTCTCTCTCTGTCTCTCTCTCTATCTCTCTGTCTCTCTCTCTGTCTCTCTCTCTCTCTCTCTCTCATTCTCTCTCTCTGTCTCTCTCTCTATCTCTCTGTCTCTCTCTCTCTCTCTCTTATTCTCTCTCTCTGTCTCTCTCTCTATCTCTCTGTCTCTCTCTCTGTCTCTCTCTGTCTCTCTCTCTCTCATTCTCTCTCTCTGTCTCTCTCTCTATCTCTCTGTCTCTCTCTCTGTCTCTCTCTCTATCTCTCTGTCTCTCTCTCTGTCTCTCTGTCTCTCTCTCTGTCTCTGTCTCTATCTCTCTCTCTCTCCCTCTGTCTCTCTGTCTCTGTCTCTGTCTCTCTCTCTCAGTCTCCTCACCTCTGCCTCTTGGAATTCTCAGCTTCCTTCAGGGTGCAGTTCGTGTGGCACCTCCTACAGGAAACCTGTTCTGATTCCCCACTCTTAGTATTCTCTCTCTCCTCAAATTAGCTTTTGTGTGTGGACTCAAGCTGAGGTCTGCTTGGAGTTCCTCACCCCAAAAGAACCCAAGCTCTCGAGAGAAGGGGCTCTTTTCATTTCTGCCTTTGTAGCCCCAGCACGAGGGTTTCGTAGATATCTGGTGAGCTGAGGGAGGTGATCTGGACTTGGCATTTCTGCCCCAGAGATCTGTGGGGCAGATGGCAGGGAAGAGACAACTTATGGCCATAGTTCGGGCAAGAGGTGATGGGGAGGCCTGAACTGGGGTCTGAGATAGCTCCGGCCTTAGATTGACCTGTTCATCCCTGCTCCGGTTTTCATTGGTGCTTCCTTCCCCCACCCCACCCTGCCCCTCGCCCCGCTTTTGCCCCTCCTTGTCTCCACTCTCCATACAGGAAAACAGCGAGGTCATCGTCTGCCAGGAGCAGGTGAACCGCTCCATCTATTGGGCCGATGGCTTCGTGTGTGTCTTCTCCATCACTGACCTCGATAGCTACCGCATCATCCGGCCCCTCTACCAGTACATCCGCAAGATTCACCCCAATGCCAACATCCCCCTGCTGCTGCTGGGTAACAAGGGTGACCTGCTTAGGGCCCGCCAAGTGTCCTCGGATGAGGGGGAGCAGCTGGCCAGGGAGCTAGGTGGCAGCTACTCGGAGGTGTCCGCCCGGGAGAATTTCGACAGCGTGAACGATGCTTTCCAGCAGCTGTGCCAGCTGGTGGGCCGCATCGGGGGCGGGGGCAGCGGCCCCAGCGTGGGCCCTGGCGCTAACGCCAACGCCGGGATCGGTGCCTGCAGCAGTGTCTGTGTGGAAAAGCGCAGGGGTCTCCACCTGGCCCGCCCCAAGTCCCCCAACATGCAAGACCTGAAGCGGCGCCTGAAGCAGGCCCTCTCCTCCAAGAGCAGGTCTGCCACTGCCCCCGCCCCAGCCAACAACATCTGAAAAAGTCCAGGTGTGGGAGGGGGAGCCCAGCTAGGAGACCCCTGGCTATATTCATGGTTCTGTTTTGTGTTCCTGGCCTTGTGGTTGTGGTGTGGTGTGCCCTTGCATGTGTTTTTTGTGTTCATTTTGGGGGTGAATCAAGGGCCCGAAGGAGAGAGCCCAGCCCAGACTGTCAAATGCCCATGGGCCATGGCACCGGAGCCCTCAGATTGGGTAAGACAGGGCAGGGACCAGAGGGCTTGGAGGGAGACCAGCTTCCCTTTCTGATCAGTGAGAGATCCCAGGCCTCCCAAGAGCCCTGTGAGGTGGGGCCTGTGCGCATTCTTCTTCTCATCTGACAGAAGTGGAAACTGAGGCTGAGCTAAGACTTCAAATTGGGTCTTTTAACTCCAAGTACAGTGCTCTCTTCACTACATCCCAACTGCCCATCCATGTCCTAGGGAACATCGATTGACTTTAGGAGACACCCCAGGCCTCCCTTTGCCCTAGTACTGGAGCGGAGGCCGGGCAAGCATTACTGACTGGGAGGGTTCCCTGGGGCCCCCCATTGTTCTTCAGCAAGTAGAATGTGAGCTCCTCGAGAGCAGAGGTCATCTCGCTTTTGTATCTGTGTTCCCAGTGCCCGGCACCTAGGCGGTGCTTAATAAATGTTTGTTCATTGACTCCTTGGTTGATTGAAGGGAGGACAACTGCAGCAGCGACCCTCCACGGAGGCCCTGTCCCTCCCCCTCCCAGCCACCCAAGTGGCCAGGCCTGGCGAAGACCCCCACACGGCAGCCTGGAGCCACCAGGGGGTCGCCCCTCTTTGAGAACAGCCCCAGCCCCTTTTCGAGAGGCAGCAGGGGACAGTGACAAGAGCATTGGATTTGAAGTCAGGCAGCCTGGGTTCGGGCGTCGGCTTTGCTGTGTACTAGCTGTGTGACGTTGAATGAGTCACTAACCGCTCGATCTCCCCACCTGTCAGAGAGGGTCGGACTAGACTACACGGATGGTCTCTCTGAACTCTGAAACCGTCCGATCGATGGGCAGCCGGAGGGAAGGCGGCCGTGCAGGCCAGCAGAGGCCAACTGGGCCTCTGGCACTCTCCTCTCCTCTCCACGAGCAGAGTGCCAATGGCCAGGTCCATTCTCCCTCCTGCCTTCCCTCCCCCTCCTGGCAACGGCGGCGGAGGCTGCTCGGCTGCCTTCTCTCTCCCCTCCGCTTTGTGCATCGGCTCCGGGGCCCCTCGTCTTGCTTCCTCTCCTTCCCCTTCATTTGTTGCAGGCATCCAGGACATGACCTCCCCTCCCTACAATCAAAGGCAATGTTCCCTCTGGTTGGATCTGGATTTGTTTTTCCCAAGATGCTCCCAGGGGGCCTCTTCTCCAGAGTTGGTGAATGAGTCCGAGTCACGGGCTGCTGCTTTTGAACTTACATGACGTGTTTCCCCCTGGTCGGCCCGCTTGTTTCTCTTTCCCAAACCTCGTGTGTTTCTCTGCTTCTCTTCCGGGGACCATCCTTGTACCCCCAATCTTTTCAGTACCTTCCTGGGGTCCCAAGGATCTCCTGCTGCTGCTGCAGCTTCAGAAGCTTCTCTTTCTGAGCCTTAAAGGCCGTCTTGGCTAACCCTCTCATTTCCACAGATGGGCAGTCAGAGACCCCTGCCTTAAAGTGACTTGCCCAAGATCACACAGGTAGGAAGCAGCAGGCAGGATTTTCACCCGGGGCCTCCGACTCTCAAGCCAGCCTTTCCTCCACTTGGACATGCTAACACTCACTTCTCTAGCCCTCGCAGATCCGCCAAACACCTGCCCCACCGCAAGCCTGCGGGGTCTTTAGTGCAAATATTCTCTCCATTTTACAGATAAAGACATTGGAGCTCAGCCGCGCAGTGACCTGACCAGGGTCCACTAAGGAGCGAAGCTGGGATCAGGACCCAGGATGTATTACTCAAACCAAGGCTGAGATTAATTAAAATAATACCTTCTACCTCTCTAGTGTTTTACTGCCTTCCTCAAGCTCACTGACAAACCAGGCATTCCCCCAGACCAAAAGGGGATCTCTGGGAAGGAAAAAAAGCAGCAGCATCCGGCCCCTTGTTGTCGGGTTGGAGGATGTGGGGATGGCGGTGGATTCCGTAGCATTTGTCCACTCGTTCGTCCGAGAGGAATTTACCGAGTGCCTAGCTATGCCTCAGACAAAGATGGCAAAACAGACGGCCCCTGCCCTTGGGGAGCTCACGGTCCAGGAGGGAGGACGAGGCAGGCTCGCCAATGCCGATAACGGCCTCACAGGTCCTAGCAGTAAGAATGATTCTCATTTCTGGCAATACATTCACGTTTAAGACCCTTTCCCTCATCATCCCTCTGGAGGGAAACAGTGCAAGACTGAATCGTTCCATTTGACAGATGGAGAAACTCGGGTTCAGTTCAGAGAAGTCCAACAATTTTGCCCAGGCTCACCCGGCTGGCATCCGAGCCCAGATGCCCTGATTCCGAGCCCAGTTTCCAGGCCTCGGCTACTGCACTGTATATATTGCCATGGGAGAGATCACATTTCTGGGCTTCTTTAAAGTTTCTGAGGTTCTTGGTGTAAGTGATCTCCATGCATGTCCCCGATATTGCCTTTGGGGCAGGGAAGGCAGTGACTGTCAGCCCCCTTTCCAGGTGAAGAACCCGAGGCTCAGAAAGGGGAAGTCACCTGTTTGTGAGCCCATAGCGAAGGAAGCCAGGACTTGAAATCCAAGCCTTCTGCTGAGGAGACCAGTATACAGAGATGCTCAAGGAGGGAGGAAAAGCCCATGCCAGGCTGCCAGCTGAGGGCTGAGAGGAAGGAGAATGGTTACAGGGCAGGGCCGAGAAGAGGGCATGGGGAAGCCTTCTGGGAGGAGAGGGTGCCTGAGCTGGGATCTGAAGGACGGAGATGTGGTCCTCTGACATGGTCCCTGCCCTCTAGTAGGGGATGAAGGTGCAAAAGCAGTTCTAATCCACATTCTTACCCAAGAGAAAAGTGAAATGCTCTAAGGGGGGAGGTTACCCAGCAGTGAGGAATGGAGGAGGAAGGCCTGCAAGGTCAGAACAGATTTAGTGCTGGGAACG
The DNA here is from genome assembly GCF_016433145.1 of Gracilinanus agilis. Lineage (NCBI taxonomy): Eukaryota > Metazoa > Chordata > Mammalia > Didelphimorphia > Didelphidae > Gracilinanus > Gracilinanus agilis. The sequence continues at coordinate 12,482 of NW_025400910.1, forward strand.
ATGGCTGGACCCATCTTTCTGGAAGGGCAAGCACAGGTAGAGAGAAAAGCTGGGAGAACCTGGGAAAGGAAAGACGGGACCCTGCCAAAGATCTGCGACTTCCCTGGAGATGATTCCTTCATCTTCTGACTCACTGAGACCTGACTTCTCCCGATGACCTAACCTCCTTGGCTACCCTTTCCAGTACTGCTTGCACTTGAATAGCCCTGGGTTCTAATCATGGTGGGGGAATTATAATGCCCCTTGCTCCCCATGGCCACTTCCCTCTACCACCATCACTCGGTGACTTGTTCCCCTTTGAGATTCATTCAATCCATATTTATGGCAAAATCAAGATTCTGGTAACTGAACCCCCCCAAATACACTGTTTTCCTTCTTCAATGAATTCGATGCCTGTCTCACAGTTGCTCACTCCATTGCAACTGCAGCCCTGATACTAAAGGTCTTCAACAAACATTTTTTAAACCTTTAGCTTGTCTATACGAAGCATTGGTTCTAAGGCATAAGGGGGCGAGGATTAGGCAATGGGGGTTAAGTGACTTGCCCAGGGTCACACAGTTAGGGAGTGTCTGAGGTCAGATGTGAACCCAGGACCTCCCATCTCCAGGCCTGACTCTCTATCCGCTGAGCCACCCAGCTGTCCCTTCAATAGACACTGTGATACTCTCTCAGATGCCTTAACCTGTGCCTTCACCTCCCACGTGGGCTACGGATAGAGATGCTCATCCTGTGCATCTTGCCATCACTCACAAGGGTTTCACGTCCATATTCACAAGCTCCAAAATTCCTTCATCATTCCCGCATTCCCCATGCCTCACAGCACCCAGGCCGATCCTTGGTCCTCATCAGGACTTCCAATCCCTCCACCCTTCCTTCTTTCCCAGGCTGTCACTCCCGCCCTGCTTCTTTCCTCTGCTCTCTTTTCATGAATTGATTCACCTCTATTCGGAATCCCTTACCCTTTAGCCCTGGGCCAATCACGCTTTGCCACTATTCCCAGCATCTAACACCTTCACGCCTATTCACATGCTGCCCAACAGGGCTGAAGAGAGCCATATAACCGAGTTGACTAGGTCTGCCACAAATTTATGTCACATAATCTTGACTGGATGACTATTACTATGACAAAAGAATCCATTATATCTCTCCAGGCGACTCATCATCGCACTCACTGCAGTGGCTGTTCGGAAACATTTTATCCCTCCTCGAGCCCCCCATGGCAATCCACCCTCCCAGCGGAGAACCTAAGCTCTGATTTCACTAAAAAAAATGTGAAGCTGCTCCCTGAGAGAG
>NW_025400911.1:0-11152 GCF_016433145.1 Gracilinanus agilis
GGGGGGGGGGGTTGAAGGGGAAAGGTGGAGCATGAATCATGTAACCATGTTAAAAATGAATATTAATAAATGTTAAAAAAAAACTAAGGACATAAAATTCTTTTTAAAAATTAATTTATAATCTCTGCAAAAATGATAAGTAAAAGTACTTTAAAAGAATCCCTCATGATCATGTAGGATTTATAACTGGATGGCAAGTATCCTTTAATATTTGAGAAAAGTCAGAATGAATCATGATAAGAAAGTACAAAAAATAAACTAATTGTGCCATTTGATCATACAGAAGATCCTTTGTAAAACACAAAATTTTGGTGGAGTTAGTGTACCAGGGAGATGGGGAGTGAGAGGGGAGTCAGGAGGACCCTATCTGGACTTAGATACTTCTTAGCTATGTGACCCTGGGCAAGTCATTTAATTCCATTTGCTTAGCCCTTGTCCTTCTGTCTTAGAGTTGTTACAAAGACAGAAGATAATGGTTTTTAAAAAAAATCTTTGTTGATTAGGAAGATGGTAGTGTAAAACAAGTTTTGAGAAGGGATAAATTTTGGGGATAAGACAGTGTTTGATTTGGGATATATATTGATTTTTGGAGGTAGCAGAACAGAAAGGGAAAGTAAAATAGAGGACTGTAACTCACTTTATTGGGATTTGATGAAAATGAACATTTAGGAGTCATCTGTGTAAAGTGGTAATTCAAGCTATTTCAGTAGATGAGATCTCCAAAAGGCATTGAAGGCAAAGAATATAACATTAGAGATCATCTTTTCAGCAAAGTTTGAGAGCCAGAAAAGGAAACATGAAAAGCTAGAAAATTATCAAGATGTAATGAAATTTAACCTAAAAATATAGGATATATGTCAAAGACAACAAAAATATTGTCTCTTAGGTTAACCAACTGTGTTTTAGATAGAATTTTCAATTTGAAGTGAAGGAAACATTTCAAAAAGTTTGACTGCTCCAGGTAAAGAATTTGGGAGGCTTCAGCCATCTCCTGAGGCATAAAAGATTATAAACTTCATTGGCAAAAAAATACCCTATCTGATAAGATTGTGAATAATAAGTACTGAAAATAGTAAGTCTTTTAGAAATATGAAGAATCTCGCCTGCCTGATCTGACACATTTCTGTCACTTCTTGTTATCTACATTCATTAGGGAGAAGGAGAATTTGTGCTCTTACACTACTAGTATTCCCATAACTCAGCTTTTATTGATATTAGCCCATACTATCAGCTGTTTTACTATATTCTGAAAATTTTTTCCTGCTACTTATGCCCTTGTCACTCCATTCTTTTCTTTCATGATGCCTCTTTCTTTCCTCAACCATTTACTTTATTCTTGTTATAGTATACATCCTGATAAGATCATGCGTACCTCCAACAGTACTGAGACCACCAGCAACTGCCCTTGGCAGTTTTATTAAGTAAATAAAATACTTCTCCCTGGTAGATAGTAAGATGCTGGTTAGAACTCAAGGTAAATCTTACTAATCCCTTTGAGAGAGAGAATTATTTAATCAGAAGTAAAATTAGTGGAAGATTTTTGCACAGACAATAACTGCATTGCTTCTTACTCTGTTCCTTTTTTAAATAATGGCATGCTATTTTTGTTAAGTTACTGGAGTTGGAAAGCAGGAAGGGGCAGTGAGGTGACATTGTTCTTTTTCATTTAAAAGCATTTGAACATATCTATTCTTTGGAAAATTTCCCTGTTTAGTTTTTGTTGGGTTACATGCTGATAATAAAATTATTTTTTTCTCAGAAATACTTATTTATTTTTTAAAATTTTCCTACCTTTGTGATTTCCTGTTTAATTTATTGTTCAGGTGTCAAAGTGTGAACATAATTTCACTGAAGAATCAGAGCTTACTTTGAACAGCTGTGGTAACATTAGTATTACAGATCCAGGTTTGGAAAACCTTATCAAAGAGGAAAACAAAATGAATGAATCAGCAAATCATTTTCAGGTAAAGGTAAAAAAGTTTACCAATCTAATAACAGCCCACTTGTTTGATTCTCTGAAACAACTAAAGAACCAAGAAATCAAAATAAAAAGATATACAAAAAATAGATACAACTTGCTATAGTCTTCTTGCGAGTATTTCATTTAAGATTTTGCATCTATATTCATCAATGAGATTGGTCTATAGTTTTCTTTCTCTGTTTTTGGTCTTCCTGGCTTAGGAATCCATGCCATATTTGTGTCATAAAAAGAATTTGGTAAGACTCCTTCTTTGCTTATTTTGTCAAATAGTTTGTATTGTATACTATTGGCATTAGTTGTTCTTTAAAGTGTTTGATAGAATTCACTTGTGAATCCATCTGGCCCTGGGGATTTTTGCTTAGGGAGTTCCTTGATGGCCTGTTCAATTTCCTTTTCTGATATGGGATTGTTTAAGTATTCTATTTCCTCTTTTGTTAATTTGGGTAATTTAGATTTTTGTAAATATTCATCCATTTCCCCATGATTGTCATATTTCTTGTCATCTAGTTGGACAAAATTGCTCTTAATAATTGCCCTAATTTCTTCTTCCTTAGAGGTAATATCACCTTTTTTTTTTCATTTTTGAAACTGTTAATTTGATTCTCTTCTTTCTTTTTTTAATTATATTAACCAACTTATCTATTTTATTTGTTTTTTCAAAGAACCAGCTTCTAATAGTTCTTTTACTTTCAATTTTATTAATTTCTCCTTTGATTTTTAAGATTTCTAATTTAGTTTTTATCTGGGTTTTTTTTTTTAAATCTTGAACTTCTGTGCATTGGCTTATAGGTGGAAGAGTGGTAAAGGTGGGCAATGGGGGTCAAGTGACTTGCCCAGGGTCACACAGCTGGGAAGTGTCTGAGGTCGGATTTGAACCTAGGACCTCCCGTCTCTAGGGCTGACTCTCAATATCTGGGTTTTTTAATTTGTTCTTTTTCTGGTTTTTTAAGTTGTATGCCCAATTTGTTGATCTCCTATTTCTCTTTTTTGTTGATATTGACACTGAGATATATAAATTTTCTGCTGAGTACTGCTTTGGCTAGATCCCATATATTTTCATATGTTGTTTTCTCATTGTCATTGTCTTCAGTGAAATCAATAATTGTTTCTTTGATTTGTTCTTTGACCCATCAGTTTTGGAGAATTAGTTTATTTAGTTTCCAGTTGGTTTTAAATTTGCCTCTCCATGAACCCTTATTAATTATGATTTTATTGCATTATGATCTTGAGAAAGTTATTTCTGCTTTTCTGCATTTGTTTGTGATGTTTTTATGCCCTAGTACATGGTCAATCTTTGTATGTATACCATGTGCTGCAGAAAAGAAAGTATATTCTTTTTTTTATCCCTATTCAGTTTTCTCCAGACATCTATTAGCTCTAATTTTTCAAACATTTCATTCACTTCCCTTACTTATTTCTTATTTATTTTTTGGTTCAACTTGTCTAGCTCTTATAGGGGAAGGTTGAAGTCCTCCACTAGTATGATTTTGCTATCTATTTTGTCCATAAGCTCCTTTAATTTCTTCTTTAAAAATCTGGAAGCTGTACCATTTGGTGCATATATGTCGAATGCTGGTATTTCTTCATTATTTTATTACCTTTTACCAAAATGTAATTTCCTTCCTTATCTCTTTTATTTTTTCTAAACCCTTAACTTCTGTGTATTGGCTCCTAGGTGGAAGAGTGGTAAGGGTGGGCAATAGGGTCAAGTGACTTGCCCAGCGTCACACAGTTAGGAAGTGTCCGAGGCCGGATTTGAACCTAGGACCTCCCGTCTCTAGACCTTACTCTCAATCCACTGAGCTACCCAGCTGCCCCTATCTCTTTTAATCGAATCTATTTTTACTTTAGCTTTATCTGAGATCATGATTGCTATTCCTGCCTTCTTTTCTTAGTTACAGCCCAATAGATTCTTGTCTAGCCTCTTACCTTTAGCCTGTTTGTGTCTACTTGCCTCATGTGTGTTTCTTATAGACAGTATATGCTAGGATTCTGGTGTTTAATCCACTCTGCTATCTGCTTGCATGTTATGGGTGACTTCATCCCATTCACATTCACAGTTATCGTTACCATTTGTGTATTCCCTTCCATTTTAACTTCCTTCTTTAATCCTGACCTTACTCCTTCTATTCTTTCCCTTCCCTCCAGTGTTTTGCTTTTACTCAGTCTCCCCGCTTTCCCTTCCCTTAGATTATTCCCCTCACCCCATCTCCTTCTTACTTTTCTCTTACTATAGGACCTTTTGGTCACCCTCTCCTCCCAGCCTCTCCCTCCCTTCTATGACTCTCCTCCCCATCAACCCATTTCTTATTCCCCTTCTACTTTTCTAAAGGGTAAGATATAATTCTATACCCAAATGAATCTGGCTGTTCTTCTCTCTCTGAGCCAGTTCCAATGAGAGTACAGTTTGAATATTACCTGTAACCAACCTCTTCCTCCCTTCCATTATATTGGTCTTCTCCCCCACCTCACACTTCTTTATGTGATACATTTTACCCCATTCTATTTCTCTTTTCCCATTTCTTTTAGTATTATCCTCTTCCCCACCCCCACCCTGGTTTTATTTTTATTTTTTTAATATATCATCCTAATCAACTAACTACCATCCCCTCTATATATACTTCTTCTAACTACTATGACAATGAAAACAATTTTTAAGAGTTATAGATATCATTTTCCATATAGGAATATAAGCCATTTGACCTTATTGAAGCCCTAAATTTTTCCTCTTTCTTATTTACCTTTTTATGCTTCTCTTGGATTTTATATTTGGGCCTCAAATTTTCTGTTTAATTCTGGTCTTTTCTTCAGGAATGCCTGGAAGTCTTTTATTTTATTAAATAACCATACTTTTACCTGAAAGAGCAGAATCAGTTTTGCTGGATAGTTAATTCTTGGTTTAGACCTAGTTCCATTGCTTTCTGGGATATCATATTCCAAACCTTCTGATCCTTCAGTGTGGTGGCTGCCAGGTCCTGTGTGATCCTGACAGGGGCTCCATAATATCGGAATTGTTTCTTTATAGTTGCTTGTGATATTTCCACCTTGGTCTGGGAACTTTTGAACTTGGCTATAATGTTCCTAGGAGTTGTCATTTGGGGATTTAATGCAGAAGGTGATCTGTGGATTCTTTTAATCTCTATTTTACCCTCTTGTTCAAGGATGTCAGAGAACTTTTCATGGATAATTTCCTGTACTATGATGCTTAGGGTTTTGGGGTTTTTTTTGGTCATGGCCTTTGGTAGTCCAATAATTTCTAAACTGGCTCTCCTGGATCTGTTTTCCAGGGCAGTTTTTTTTTGATGAGGTGTTTCATATTTTCTTCTATTTTTTAAATCTTTTGATTTTGTTTTATAGATTCTTAATGCCTTGTGAAGTCATTGGTTTCTAATTGTTCAATTCTAATTTTTAAAGACTGAATTTCATCCATGACTTTTTCATCCTCCTTTTCCTTTTGATCTATTTTTTAAAGTCCTTTACATTTAATTTTTTGCTTCGTTTTACAGCTGGTTAATTCTGACTTTTAAGACACTATTTTCTTGTTCTTGTTCATGTGTTTGTTTCCAGATGACCTATTTGCTTTTTTAAGTTCTCCTTTTCCCAATTTTCCTTAACTTGTTTTGTATTTTTAAATATTTTTTGAGCTTTTCCAGAGCCTGAGTTGAATTTGCTGGATTTTTTTAGGTTTTCCTTGATGTTCCTTGGTTCTCCTCTATTCCTTCTGTTCTTTGTTCTTTATCTGAATAGAAACTTTCAATCATAATTTCCTTCTTTTTTCTGTTGTTTACTCATATTTTTTCTTCTTTCCTCCTGCTTGTGGACTGTACACTTGTTCCTCTGGTTGTTTACTGGATCTGTCAGTTTGAGCTTTTCTTCCATGAAGGGGCTACTTCTCTGCTCTGCTGGTATACTGGATTACACTAGTTGAGCTGACCTTCTGAGCTAATCTACCCTGAGGCCAAATCTTCCCCAGCTGCCACAGAGGCTGAAGATGAAGGTATGGAGGCTGAAGGTACATAACCAGCCATCTCTCTCCTTCTCCTCTCTGACAGCTGCCTCCCTGCCAGCTTCAGTCAGAGTCCTGAGCTTCTCATGGTGGTACCAAGGTATGCAGTTGCAGCCTTTGCCCTGGAATTGCACAGTCAGCCCAAGACCTACCATAGGTCTCAGCTCAATAGGTGGGAATGGGGGTGTTTGGTCTTTCCCTTATACTCTAGAATTCAACTTTCTTTGTGTACCTTTCAAGTTGTATCGAGTATGAGAGTCTAATGGCTCAGTCTTGTTATTGGGTTTGGATTTCTGTCTTTTTTTAGGTTTTTTTTTTATTGGTACAGAAGGAGAGTCATAGAGAATTTGTCTTCTGCTGCTTCTAGGCCACTTTCTTGACTTCACCCAACTGAAATTTTAGAAAAATTAGAGTTAATAGATATCTGGAGAAAAGTAAATAGGGATTAAAAGGAATATACCTTCCTTTCAGTAGCACATGGTACATATACAAAGACTGACCATGTACTAAGCCATAGAAATATCACAAACAAATGCAGAAAAGCAGAAATAATAAATGCAACTTTTTCAAATTCAGATCATAATAAGATAAAAAATTATAATTAGTAAGAGTTCATAGAGAGACAATTAAAACGAATTGGAATCTAAATAATCTAATTCTCCAAAACTGATGGGTCAAAGAACAAATCAAAGAAACAATTACTGATTTCATTGAAGAGAATGACAATGAGAAGAGAACATATCAAAATATATGGGATATACCCAAAGCAGTACTCTGCAGAAAATTTATATCTCTCAGTGCCAATATCAACAAAAAAGAGAAATAGGAGATCAACAAATTGGGCATGCAAGTAAAAAAACTGGAAAAAGAACAAATTTTAAATCTTCAGATAAAGACTAAATTAGAATTCCTAAGAATCAAAGAAGAAATTAATAAAATTGAAAAAGAACTATTGAACTAATAAGACTAGAAGGTGGTTCTTTGAAAAAACAAATAAAATAGATAAAGTTGGTTAATCTAATTAAAAAAAGAAGAGAATCAAATTAACAGTATCAAAAATGAAAAAAAAAAGGTGATATTACCTCTAAGGAAGAAGAAATTAGGGCAATTATTAAGAGCAATTTTGTCCAACTAGATGACAAGAAATATGACAATCATGGGGAAATGGATGAATATTTACAAAAATCTAAATTACCCAAGTTAACAAAAGAGGAAATCGAATACTTAAATAATCCCATATCTGAAAAGGAAATTGAACAGGCCATCAAGGAACTCCCTAAGCAAAAATCCCCAGGGCCAGATGGATTCACAAGTGAATTCTATCAAACACTTAAAGAACAACTAATGCCAATAGTATACAATACAAACTATTTGACAAAATAAGCAAAGAAGGAGTCTTACCAAATTCTTTTTATGACACAAATATGGTACGGATTCCTAAGCCAGGAAGACCAAAAACAGAGAAAGAAAACTATAGACCAATCTCATTGATGAATATAGATGCAAAATCTTAAATGAAATACTCGCAAGAAGACTATAGCAAATTATCACAAGGGCTATTCACCGTGACCAGGTGGGATTTATACCAGGAATGCAGGGCTGGTTCGATATTAGGAAAACCATCCACATAGATGATCATATCAACAACCAAACTAATAGAAATCACCTGATTATTTCATAGATGCAGAAAAAGCCTTTGACAAAATTCAACACCCATTTCTTTTGAAAACACTAGAAAGTATAGAAATAGAAAGGACTTTCCTCAAAATAATAATCAGTATTTATTTAAAACCATCTGCAATGGGGATAAGTTAGAAGTCTTCCCAATAAGATCAGAAGTGAAGCAAGGATGCCCATTATCACCACTACTTTTTAATATTGTACTAGAAATGCTAAAGGCAGCATTTAGAGAAAAAAAAATAAAATGAAGGGGTTAAAGTAGGAAATAAGAAAATTAAACTATCACTCTTTCAGATGATATAACTGTATACTTAGAGAATTCTAGAAAATCAACTAAAAAGCTCATAGAAATAATTAATAATTTTAGCAAAGTTGAAGGATACAAAATAAAACCACATGAATCATCAACATTTCTACATGTTTCCAAAAAAACTTAGCAGCAAGAGCTAGAAAGAGAAACTCCATTTAAAATCACTCTAGACAGTATAAAATATTTTGGAATCTATTTGCCAAGATAAACTCAAGAAGTATATGAACAAAACTACAAAACCCTTTTCACACAAATAAAACTAGATATAAACAATTGTGAAAACATGAATTACTTATGGGTAGAATGTGCTAATATAATAAAAATGACAATCCTACTTAAATTAATTTACTTATTTAGTCCCATCCCTATCAAACTACCAAAAAAATCTTTTTATAGAATTAGAAAAAATTATAACAAAGTTCATCTGGAGGAACAAAAGATCAAGAATATCAAGGGAACTAATGAAAAAAAAATGTGAAAGATGGGGGCCTAGCAGTATCAGATCTTAAACTGTACTACAAAGCAGTGATCATCGGAACAATATGATACTGAGTAAGAGATAGAAAGGTTGATCAATGGAATAGACTAGAGGTAAACTACCTCAGCAGGCTAGTATTCAATAAACCCAAAGATCCCAGCTTTTGGGACAAGAACCCACTATTTGACAAAAACTGCTGGGAAAATTGGAAAACAGTATTGTAGAAATTAGGTTTAGATTAACATCTCACACTATACCAAGATAAATTCAAAATGAGTATATGACTTGAACATAAAGAGTGATAAATAAATCAGGTAAACATAGAATAGTATACCTGTCATCTATGGGAAATGAAAGAATTTAAGACCAAGCAAGAGATAGAGAGCATTACAAGATGTAAAATGCATAATTTTTTATTATATGAAATTATAAAGGTTGTGTACAAATAAAACCAATGCAACAAAAATTAGAAGGGAAGCAACAAACTGGTGGGAAAATTATATAACAAAATTCTTTGACAACGGTCTAATCTCCCAAATATATAAGGAACTAAGTCAATTGTACAAAAAAATCAAGCCATTCCGCAACTGATAAATGGACAAGGGACATGAATAGGCAGTTTTCATATAAAGAATCATATCAATAAGCACATGGAAAAAGTGGTCTAAATCTCTCATAATCAGAGAAATTCAAATCAAAACAATTTTGAAACAAAACAAAACACACCTAGCAAATAGGCCAATATGATTGTAAAGGAAAATAATAAATGTTGGAAGTGATGTGGCAAAATTGGGACACTAGTGCATTGCTGGTGGAGTTGTGAATTGATCCAACCATTCTGGAAGGCAATTTGGAATTATGCCCAAGGGCTTTAAAAGAATGCCTGCCCTTTGATCCAACAATACCACTACTCAGCTTGTGCCCAAAGAGACAATAAAAAGGATTGTACAAAAATATTTTATAACTGCTCTCTTTGTGGTGTAAAAAATTGGAAAATGAGGGACTGTCCCTTGATTGGGGAAAAACTGAAGAAATTGTGGTATATGTTGGTGATGGAATACTATTGTGCTGTAAGGAGTGATGAATCAATGGATTTCTTTAAGAACTGAAAAGACCTCTATGAACTGATGGGAGTGAAATGAGCAGAACCAAGGGAACATTGTACACAGAAAGTGAAACATTGTGGAACGATCCAATGTAATGGGCTTTGCTAATAGTAGCAATGAAATGATCCAGGACATTCCCAAAGGACTTATGAGATAGAATGCTATCCACATGGATGGAAAGAACTGTGGGAGTAGAAACACTGTAGAAAAATATATAAATTATGACTTGTTTATATGGGTATATGATCTGGGGTTTTAGTTTTAAAAGATTGCTCTGTTACAAAAATGAATAATATGGAAATAGTTATCAAATGATAATACCTGTATAACCAAGTGGAATTGCTTGTCAACTTCAGGAGAGGTGAGAGAAGAGGGGAGGGAAAGAAAATAAATCATGTAAACATGGAAAAATATTTAAAATGTTTTTAAAAGAGCTAAAAAATAAAATTAAAATAAAAACTAGAATGGGTCAAAATCCCCCCCACCAAAAAAAAAATACTGCAGAAAATTACTTCCTAATGTTAAAAGGATAGAGGGGGACTCCCTTGTGTGATGGGTTTGTAAGTTGGTTTGTGTGAGTTAATGAACAAACCCCTACATGGAAACTCTCTTCTCATCTGGGCAGAGTGCTGATGATTGCCCTCTTTCAGATTGGATCTCTAATGGAGAGATAGAAGTATTAAAAGGATTGGAAGGAAAGTCCCCTAGTAGATGTTGTTTGGCCCTAGTTAAGATGGATTAACTAGGTAACTTAAAAAGGAAACCCCTTCCTTCCTGACAGAGAAACAATGGCAGCACTCAGAGTAGAATATGGTGCATGTAAAAGGCAAGAAGGAGTCAGTACCAGGATAAGACACTGAAGGAAATAGGATTTGGATTTTTGTCAGGACTTTGTTTTATGCCTGACTTTCCCTGATGTCCCTCCTGGCCTACCCCTGCTAGGGGAAGAGCAATTTTGGGCACCCCAAGACTTGACTTAGTTTGAGGTTAAAGAGAACTCTTCCCCTTAAAGAAACAACTTCATCCGTCAAGCCCTTTTCCCTCACAAAGGTACTATCTGACTGAATTAGATTTTTCAACTAAAAGGGTGGTTTAATAAACTGGTTCAGGGAAAGTTCTTTGGAGAGAGGGTACAGGAATGCCCTAGTCTGAACTCAGGGTAGTATGGAGTCTCTTTTGACCTAAGCCAAAAAGCCAAAAGTCTCTGGCCAGAAATGTTCTTGATTTCTTCTTCCTTCCTATGCTGCTAACTTAATAGGCTCAGAGAGAGAATTCTTCTTCAGGTCTGGCTCAGTGTGTTTTCTGGGCAAAATCCCTCAAGGCGCTGTAAAATGTTCAGCCAGCCCTCTTAAGTTTATTGTCCAGGAGAATAGGTACAAGGTACCTATTTAAGGTGTTTAAGGTACAAGGAAAAGGTTGGGAAATCCTCAGGTATTCAGGCAGTCAAATCCTGAGGTCAGGTATTAGCTCTGTCCCATTTAGGATCCAGTAACAACTCTTCCATTACCATTTCTTTTTCAGAAGTCTTTGCTGTTTCAACTGTCAGCTCTCTCTCTCTCTCTCTCTCTCTCTCTCTCTCTCTCTCTCTCTC
>NW_025400912.1:0-6455 GCF_016433145.1 Gracilinanus agilis
TATATATATATATATATATATATATATAATATACTTGAAGAAGGTTAAAATCTGGACAGGCGACTCAGCCTTTAAAAACTATTTAAGCTTATTTACTTTGCTTAATGATGTTTTCATTTTAGTCCACTATGTTTTTATTTCTAAGACTCTCTCCAACTTTTTTGTATTCTCAAGAAGAATATTTTTAGGGAGCAGTTGGGTAGTTCAGTAGATTGAAAGCCAGGCCTAGAGATGGGAGGTCCTGGGTTCAAATCTGGCCTCAGATACTTTCCAGCTGTGTGACCCTGGGCAAGTTACTTGACCCCATGGCCTACCCTTACCACTCTTCTCCCTTGGAGCCAATACACACTTTTAACTCTAAGACAGAAGGTAAGAGTTTAAAAAAAGAAGAAGAATGCTTTTGAGTCAAATATTCTAATTAAAATTAATGCTATTTAGGATAAACTATTCTTTGATTAAAAAACATTTCCTTGGTTCCTTAAGGCCAAGCTACTTGTATCATCCTTAAATAAACACTTTCATCCCTTCAGATGAATGGAGTCAGAGCTTACAGTTCTTTGTGCCAGAACTAGCCTTGGCTTTCCCACAATAGATTCATTTTCCCACAACAGTTGGACAGGCCAGATTGTTGTTGGACTAGGTTGTGCATGTCATTGGGTGGTCATACTGGCTTCTCACTGGGATCAGCTACCTTGTACAAGCAAGTTACTCATGTGCTAGGGTCCTTTTAAGTGAGTGTCTCTTTTAGATCAGTCAATCTATGTAGCAGTCTTTTTCCATCTTCAGTCAATAGCATGACTGCTTGGTTCTGTACTTTAGTCAGCCTAAGTATTACTACACTCTCTTCAGTTGTACTGCAACAGAGTTATATCCGGTGGTATAATGACCCTTGGTATAAGATTGGTAGAAATTTGTTTTTCATGATTTCTTCAGAGCCTCATCACTGAAGTGGTTTGTTACTGCCATATTGTAAATGAAAGAAATTTTGCCTCCTTTATCTGCCAAATTCTTTTGGATACAAAAATCCCTTCCCTCTTTATGCCACTCTATGTTTTCTTAGAGTGATTATCTTCAATTCAGTTAGTTTCACTTTCCATATTCCTTAGGGAATATTATATAGTGGAGTGGTTAGAGAGTACCTGGCACATAGTAGGTTCTTATTAAATATTTATTGACAGACTGACTTAATTAATTTAGTCTGTGTTCTGGAAGCAAATCCATTCTTATTGGCCTTTCTATAAGCAATTGAGGCATCAATCCTCCTATTCATCCTAAGGTAGGGAATATCTACTTTTCATATGATCTTTCCTTTACACAGGTCACAGTCTATGTATTTTAGCTCCTATAGACCTTCAATTTTTGCTAAAAACTCATTGGGATACAAATTCTTGAGTTTATATTATTCTAGTCAGTTTTTCATTTTTTCCCTCTTCATCAGTTTTCCTCCTCATCAGTTATACAACTAAGCTTGTCTTTTACCTCTTTGTATCCACAATTCAATTCCAATTCACAAGCATTCATTAAGTAGCTACTATGTACCTTGTGAGAAGCAGCCTAGGTGTCAGGAAGAACTGAGTTCTACTTTCAGGACACATATGGTTTGTGTAACACTGAAGAAGTCATTTAACCTCTCAGAAACATTGACAACTTGCTAATTTTTGAGAACTATAAATTTCTAAATTGCCCCTTACTAAACAGTTGCAAAATATATATTCATAGAAGATGTTTTCTTTCTGGAAACTCCCTAAATCAATAGAATCACAAATTCTCCAAACTGACTGAACAGATCTTATTTGCCTTTTAAATATGAGAATTTCCTAGTTAATTAATCTAGAATAATATTTTTAAAAATTTCATTCATACCTTGCTCATTTCTCTTTTTGATATTTTTTTAAACAATTTCATCCATTTATGTTGTATATCAAACTTACCCCTGTCTCACTAAGTGATCCAGGTTCTTAATTTGGATGTAGTGAATGAATAAAATTCAATAAAAATGAGTTTACCCCTAATAAGATTTAAAAAAATAAAATTTGCTAAAACAAATACTATTCTACGTTTCTGAGTAAGAAGGGAATCACACTACAATGAGAATTAATTCCACCAAATCTCAGGAACACCAACTCACTGATTACAATTCTATTAAAATCCACTTGAGGCAAGTAGAATTATATAAGCCATACTTGCTAAGATAATGTAGCTATTCTTCCAAAAAGGCTTATTAAAGAGTATATACCTGGCGATGAAAACAATCACTATTTGTGTAAAGAAATAAACCAAAAGAAAATACCACATGATACTAAATAAAAATTTTGATTGAGTATCCTATTATAATATTTAAAAAATGGTTGCTTAGATAATTTGCTTTGATACCTATAAGATCACCATTGATAAATCTAAATGCTAAAATACTTCCATGAAAATCTCAATTTGAAAACAATATTGAAATTAAATTCAGAAATTAAATTTAAGTTCAAAATTCTCACTTCCCCCTGTGGAGAATGAGTTACTAATTCAAAATTTTCATTTCCCCTATCTGGACAATGAGATGTTGAATATCTCAAAACAAAATTCTTTAATTCACTTTAACTACTTATTTAACAATGCTCAAATGGACGGGACATTTCATTCACATTAACTATTATTTTAAGTTTTATTTCAGATACCTTTCAATTTATTCCAAGTAAATATCACCTCTAAGTAATTGGATGTTTATTTAAGATATTGAGATCATGCATCATTCTTTTCTACTGATAGTTAAATTAACCAAAATTAATCTCTCTAAATAGATTTATATATTTGTTTCACAAACTACAGCAAACATTTCCAGTTATAAAATGAGGGTATGTCCTTCAATTGGGGAATGGCTGGACAAATTGTGGTATATGTTGGTGATGGAATACTATTGTGCTCAAAGGAATAATAAACTGGAGGAATTCCATGTGAAATGGAAAGACCTCCAGGAACTGATATAGAGCAAAAGGGGCAGAGCCAGAAGAAAATTGTACACAGAGACTGTGATAAAATAGAATGTAATGGACTTCTATACTAGCAGCAATGCAATGACCCAGGACAATTCTGAGGGACTTATGGAAAAGAACGCTACCCACATTCAGAGGAAGAACTACAGGAGTGGAAACAGAAGAAATACAACTGCTTGAACATGAGTCTACATTGGGGATGGATGTAGACTCGAAACTACCACACCAATGCAACTACCAACAATTTGGAAATAGGTCTTGATCAATGACACATGTTAAAACCAGTGGAAAAGAGCATAGGCTATGAGGGCATGGATGTTGGGGGGTGAAGGGGAAAGTAAGAGCATGAATTTTGTAACTATATTAATTTTTCTAAAAAATAAATATTAATAAATATAAAAAATTTCCAGTTATTATTATAACCTTATATTTCAAAGACCTCATAATGTGAACCAGGTAAATTACAAACTCATTATTCTTCCATTTGATTGTTTAAATCACTAAAATTCTATATACCTCCATCTACAGTTTCATGTTTCAGAGCCAGCCTATCTGCAATTGTATTGATCTTCATGATTATAGAAAACTTGACATACCAGGAGAAAAGAGGGTCAAAAAATAAGGGAGAAGTGCTCCCCTAATTTGGAGTGTTAATTAGTGCCATGAAGCAACTGTCTATGATGTATATCCATGTATAGAACCTGCCCGGTGTAAAAATGAAGTTCCATTTTAGGGAATGCAGCTGAGCACCCTTTCGGCTTTCCTCAGAGACATAACTACACCTATAACTCCTAAAGATGCCCCACTGGGGCTACTGACATTACAGACCAATTTGTTCCATAGCATTCTTTCAATTACATTCCCATAAATTTTAACCTCAAATGGCAGTTTTCTCTAATCATGTTTATGGCTAAATATAAGTGTTCCATGTTGTTACAACTATATCCAATGCAAAATTATCAGAGTCCATTATTTTTTCCTAAATTCTCCTGATATTAGATTGAGAAATTAATTACTTTTGCAATTCTACATAGACAACAAATACTTGATAATATAAACAAACGAATAAAAGTACATTTGAAAACCTTATGAATCTCAAAAATAACAAATATTTATTTGTATTAAATCTCATAACAAAAGAAAACTGAGTTGAAACTTTCCTATTTTAGTTACCTGCGAGGAAGAGCTATTTCTCTTTCTAATTTTTCTAGCTTTCAGTTCAGAGTAATTGTCAATCTTTTTTTAATTATCTAAAATTTTGTAAAACCAAAATGAGCATTTCTATATACAAAGAAAAAGATTATACACAAATAAAGTCACGTCTCTTATATGTTTAACAACTTTTCTTCATATCTACATAATAAATCCTATCTATAATTGTCCTAGCCCCTCAGTTTCCAATCTTTTGTTACCACAAAGAAAGCTGCTATAAATATTTTGGAACATATTGGTTCTTTTCCTTTTTCTCTGATTTTGGAGAAAAGGCCTAGAAATCATATTTCTGGCTGTAAGGACCTATTTAACCTTTTTTTAACTTTCCTGGTATACTTTCAAATTGCTCTTTAAAATTATTGGTTTAGTTCACAGCTCTACCAACAATGCATTAGTGTTCCCATTTTCTCACACCCCTCCAACACCTATTATTTTCCCTTTTTGTCATTTTAGTGATTATGATGGGTGTGAGATAATATATTTGAATTGTTTTGTCTTGCATTTCTCTAATCAATAGTGATTTACAGCAATTTTTTATACCTCTATGTCTTTAATATTTTTATCCTCGAACTTTGGATCTATGCTTGTCAAATATAAGGTTACTATAATCTTTTACTCTTGTTCTATGTCTGTTCTGTTCCACTGATCTACCTTTCTATTTCTTAGCCTGTACCAGATAGATTTGATAATTACTGTTTTATCAAACAATTTAAAATTTGGTACTGCTAGCCCTCCTTCTATTACATTAAAAATTAATTCTTTTGGCTTCCGGGTTAAGATGGCGGCAGAGTAAGAAGCAGCTCTTAACCTCTCCTGACCGAAACACACAAAACTCCTCAAGGGGACATAAAAACAAGTCCAGACGAACGGAGGAACCCCACAACAGGACACAGCGTGGAAGGTACGTGGAATCGAGACATTTCCAAGCTAAAAAGGGCTCTCACTCAAGCGCAAGCTGAGCAACCGCCCCACCCCCACCCCCTCCACACTCTCCTATAGCTCTGAACCCAGCTAAAAAGAAATAGAGCAAGTTTGGGGCACCCATCGAGTCATCAGCAGCTCCGGGACCTGTTCCTGAGAGCAGCAAGACTTAGGACCCCATTAAGTCAAGAACTCACGCGAAATCTGAGCGCGCGCGCGCGGGAGCGGACGCTGGGAGCGGAGCTCCGGCTGAGCAGAGGCAGGCGTGGGTGGAGGTAAACACAACCAGGAACTAAAGCCTAAGTGGGGAACCAGTGCAGACGGGTATACGACTGTGGAAGTAGCGCCCTGAGACTTGTAAAGAAACCTCCTGCAGAGGTTCAAGCAAGGGAATCCACCAGGGGGTTTGACCTTGGAAAAAACGAGATCTCAGTCCTCAGGAGCCAATAGATCTCAGACAGACACTGAGAGCGAGGATAAACCTGAGAAGCTGCTGGGCTAATGATGGCTAACCAGTTACAGGAAATTCAGAAGAGAAAGAATAATAACAAAAAAAAGAAGTCTTTAACACTCGACAGCTTCTACACAGAGAAAATCCAGACAACCGAGCAAACAGAGGAGGAGAATAAACAACCATCCAGACCCTCCCCAAATAAGGAAAACTCCTCACAACCTATGGAAGAGTTCAAATCTGAGATTTTGAGGAAAATGGAAGAGATCTGGCAAGAAAATAACAGCTTAAAAGGTAGAATCTTGCAACTGGAAAGCGAGGCTCAGAAACCAAATGAACTGATAAGCAAATTGAACACAAGAAATGACCAGATTGAAAAGGAATACCAGAAGATTATGGCCGAAAACAAGAAGATTATGGCTGAAAATCAAAAGATTATGGCCGATTACCAGAAGATTATGGCCGAAAATCAATCCCTAAAGGCTAGAATTGAGCAAGTAGAAACTAATGATCTCTCAAGACAACAAGAACAAATAAAACAAAGCCAAAAGACTGAAAAAATAGAAGGAAACATGAAATATCTCAATGAGAGAGTGACAGACCAAGAAAACCGGTCTAGAAGAGACAATTTGAGAATAATTGGTCTTCCAGAAAAACCAGAAATTAATAAAAACCTGGACTCTATACTAACAGAAATAATTCAGCAAAATTGCCCTGAAGTCCTACAACAAGAGGGCAATATAGACATTGAAAGGATTCATAGAACACCTGCGGCATTCGATCAAGAAAGGAAAACACCAAGAAACATCATTGCAAAATTCAAGAGTTTCCAAGCAAAAGAAAAAATCTTACAAGAAGCCAGAAAGAAACAATTCAAATATCAAGGAGCA
>NW_025400913.1:0-2144 GCF_016433145.1 Gracilinanus agilis
TATATATATATGTACATACACACTCCCTTTGGTATTTGAGTGAGTACAAGGTGGTAGCTAAAAATGGTTTCTGTAATACTGGGGATTTCTGCCTCTGTCTCACGACCTCCTTGACTTTTCCTATCAGCTCAGAACAATTCCAGTAGGGACTGGGCAGGATAGATTCTTTCTTCCAGAAAAGAGCTGCTCTGGCCCTGCCAAATCTAGGCTGCTGCTACATTCTAGGATCTCACTGGGAACTTCTGGGTCAGTGTGGAGGGACCACTGGCTCATCAAGAGATAGACACTGGCTGGTGGGGATTTAAGCTTGGTGGAGAAAAGATGCCAGCCACAGCACCATTCTGTATCTGCTGAGGACCTTGAGCTGGCATGCATCCTTAAGTCAAAAAGAACTTATTATATGCCAGGTTCTGTGCTAAATCTTGGGGGGAGGGGGTACAAATATAAGCAAAAAAAGAAAGTCCAGGGGGCAGCTGGATAGCTCAGTGGATGGAGAGTCAGGCCTAGAGATGGGAGGTCTTAGGTTCAAATCTGGCCTCAGACACTTCCCAGCTGTGTGACCCTGGGCAAGTCACTTGACCCCCATTGCCCATCCTTACCACTCTTCCACCAAGGAGCCAATACACAGAAGTTAAGGCCTTAAAAAATAAATAAATAAACAAGCAAGCAAACAAACAAACAAACAAATAAATAAATGAGTGGGCAAGCAGGCAAACAAACAAACAAATAAATAAAGTCCAAGTCATCCAGGAGCTTACAGTGGAATGAGAGAAGACAACCCATAAAAGAGAGCTGAGAAAGAAAGAATCAATGCCCTCAGGGAGTTTACAACCCAATGAGGGAAGACAACTCATAAATGAAAGCTGAAAAAACAAAACAAAACAAAACAACAACAACAAAAAAACAGGAGGCACAAAGCCTAGAGTTAGAAGTGGAGCTAGAAGACAAATGAAGGACTGGACCCTTCCTCAAAATAGTAGTTGAGGGAGTAACTTACCCAAAGGAAAAGGGGATCGCTCAGATGGTCCAGCATTGGGGAGCTTCTAGGGTAAGAAGGCTGCTAAATCATAGGGTTGAAGTACAGTGAATCACAAGCAGATCCAGGAGAATGAAGGGTGGCTGGGCTGGTCTTAGTGCCTGGATTGGGGACGCAGAAAGCACATCCTTTGGAATTCCTTTGTCCCTAAAGGATGACTCCAGAGCCTTCCCTCCCACAATCCCCCTTCTCTATTATCCCAGCACATTCATGGGTACTTTTCTCTCTGAATAGAAAGTCAGGAGGGAAAAGAGAAAGAGGAGCTGATGAGTAGTGAAGCCTGTTTCTTGGCATGTAGACAAGCTTGTCTGTCTTGTGCTTAATTCCAACTTTATTCAACTGTGGTGATCCACTGGGTGCTTAAATCTATGTGTACAGAGGAAAGAGAAAATGAAAAAATGAGCTCCTGTAGGTGGTGGGGGCTGCTGCCCAGGTCTGTAGGACAATGATCATTTTTTAGATATTAATATTTTTATCCTCTAGATCAGAGCTTGTTAGCTTGTGACAGGGTACACACTATTTAGCTCCATGCAGCAGCCACCATACAGAAGGATCGGAAACTCTGGCTTTGAGTAGCCTCTAGTGGTCAGTTGGGGTACTGTAAACTTGCTGAAAATTTGGACAACTGGAATCGAGCGCCACCTGTTGGCCAACTCGGATATCCTTCCCGGCTATTCTAGCCCTCTTGCCTGGATGTTATGGAGTCAAGTACAAACATAGATTAAGCGTTTACCCTGCAAACCACGGAGGAGACTATGAAAGGCAAAAAGCAGTCCCCGCTCTCAAAGAGATCACATTCTAACGGAATCGCGCCAATGGACCGAAATCAAACACTGGTGATACATCTTTTTTTTTTTTTTTTTTTTTCCTTTTTCAGGGTTACATTTTGATAGACAGTGTTGTAAAGGACAAAAATCTTCCAGTCTTTATTTCCCGATTATGTGACTTTGGCTAGGTCTGGGCCCCAGTTTTCCCCATCAGTAAAACGAAAAAGCTATACTAAATGACTTTAAAAAACAAACCAATATTATATGTATTCTTAATTTGTATTTTATTTTAATTTACATATTTTTAAAATTTTATATATTCTTAAACCAATATTATATAT
>NW_025400914.1:0-2910 GCF_016433145.1 Gracilinanus agilis
CTCTCTCTCTCTCTCTCTTTCTCTCCCTCTGCTTCTTTCTCTCTCTGTCTCTGTCTCTTTCTCTCTGTCTCTCTTTCTTTCTCTGTCTGTCTCTGCCTCTCTCTCTCTGCCTCTTTTTCTTTCTCTGTCTCTCTCTCCCCTCCCTCTCAGTCTCTCTCTCTCTCTGCCTCTTTTTCTCTCTCTGTCTCTCTCTCCCTCTGCCTCCCTCTCTCTCCCCTCCCTCTCTGTCTGTCTCTGTCTCTGTCTGTCTGTCTGTCTGTCTCTGTCTGTCTGTCTCTGTCTGTCTCTGTCTCTGTCTCTCTCTGTCTCTCTCTCTCTCTCTCTCTCTCTCTCTCTCTCTCTCTCTCTCTCTCTCTCTCTCCATCTCTCCATCTCTCCCCCACCCCTCCCCAACTTGCTCTTCAAGAAGTCAGTTATGTCATCAACAAGTCTGAATTGAGCAACAAGCATGTTCCAGCCCCGTCCTAGATGTCTCCCCACCCTTGCCAGTACTTCAAGTGGTCTGAGCGGGCCCTGAGAGGTAATGTGGTAAACAGATTCCTCTTGGCCCCCTTGTCTACCCCATGCCCCGAAAAGAATTGGTGGTACCGTGTACCTAAGGAATGGTCCTCCAGCTTTCCCATCAATCAGTAGTATTTATTGCTATGGTGTTAATATGCGGGTTACTGTGGCGCTGTGCCCACACTGTGATAGATGCTGAGGACACCAAGACAGAAAAGAAAAAAGTCCCTGCCCTGAAGGGCATCCCGGTCACCATCCAAATGGAAATACATTTAAATATATGCAAAGGATATGCAAAACAACTTTGAATTCTTTCTTTTTGCTTGAAGACTTGGATGAGAAGGGATCTCTCTGCTGCCAGCCTGCTGCAGCCCGGGCTTCTTTTGGGAAGCTCTAATGGTTCCCCCAGCCTGAAGCCCAGACTCGTTCCTTTGCCATCTCTGCTACTTGTTCCTGGTTCCGTCCTTTGTGACTCCGCAGAGCAGAGCTCTTCCTTCATCCCTTCAAATTCTCAAAAGTCTAAAAAGACTTTATCTTCTTCTGTTGAATAAACACTCCCAAGTCCTTCAACTGCATTCATTCAATAAGCCTCTATTAATGCCATGCCAACTCGAGGCCCAACACTATAGCTGCTTGGTGCTGGGGAGACAAAGGAGAAACCTGAAAGAATCCTTGCCCTCAATGAGAGTTTATATTCTGTTTTGGAGGGAAACAGCATATATAGTGATTAATCAATACAAAATATATTAAGAAATAAATAGAAAACACTGCCTTGCTGTGTGACCCTGGGCAAGTCATTTAACTCCCGTTGCCTAGCCCTTACCACTCTTCTGCTGCTCTGCTGTATTGATTCTAAGACAGGAGATAAGGATTAAAAAAATAAATACATATAAGCTCCTTTTATTTTTGGTCCAGAGAGAAGCTAATAACTGGTACGGTGGAGTGGGAGGAATAAAGAAGGGTCTCCTGTAGGAGGTAGCATTTGGGCACAGCCCAGAAGAAAGCTAGGGATTGGAAGAGGCAGAGGTGAGGAGGGAAGGGGTTCAAAATCCTGCAGATAGCCAGTGGGAAGGCACAAAGGTGTGTGAGAAGAGAGAATGTCAGCTAAGGGAACAGTAGGTAGGCCACTTGAGTATGTGAAGGGAAATAGCAATTAGTCAACAAGCATCCATTAATTATCATCTCTGGTCCAGGCACTGTGCTACGTGCCATAGAAATAAAGTCCTAAATGAAATTGTCTGTCCTCATGGATTTTATATTCTGCCAGAGGCATGATGAAACCAATTTTGGAAAGACAGCCAGATTGTGAAAAGAGTGATGGTGGCCAAAAAAAAAACCCATCAATTATTCTATGATCAAACTTAATGAGGCTGGTCATGAGATCATCAGATCCTAGGTAGAGCTGGAAGGGACCTCTGAGGCCACTTTCTAACCTCCTTATTTTGTAGATAAGGAAACTGAGGCCCAAGGAGTTTCCGTGACTAGTCAAAATCACAAAGATATTATCAGAGTTTGTATTTCAATTCCTTGAATAACAAATGCACCTTAAACCTTTACAAGAATTGGTTCTAAGGACTTCCGGGTTAAGATGGCGGCAGAGTAAGAAGCAGCTCTTAACCTCTCCTGACCAAAACACACAAAACTCCTCAAGGGGACATAAAAACAAGTCCAGACGAACGGAGGAACCCCACAACAGGGCACAGCGTGGAAGGTACGTGGAATTGAGACATTTCCAGGCTAAAAAGGGCTCTCACTCAATCGCGAGCTGAGCAACCGCCCCACCTCCACCCCCTCCACACTCACCTATAGCTCCGAACCCAGCTAAAAAGAAATAGAGCAAGTTTGGGGCACCCATCGAGTCATCGGCAGCTCCGGGACCTGTTCCTGAGAGCAGCAAGACTTAGGACCCCATTAAGTCAAGAACGCACGCGAAATCTGAGCGCGCGGGAGCAGAGAGTGGACGCTGGGCGCAGAGTGCCGGCTAAGCAGAGGCGTGGGAGGAGGCAGACACAGCCAGGAACTAAAGCCTAAGTGGGGAACCAGTGCAGACGGGTATACGACTGTGGAAGTAGCTCCCTGAGACTTGTAAAGGAACCTCCTGCAGAGGATCAAGCAAGGGAATCCACCAGGGGGCTTGACCTTGGAAAAAACTAGAACTCAGACCTCAGGAGCCAATAGATCTCAGACAGACACTGAGAGCGAGGATAAACCTGAGAAGCTGCTGGGCTAATGATGGCTAATCAGTTACAGGAAATTCAGAAGAGAAAGAATAATAACAAAAAAAAGAAGTCTTTAACACTCGACAGCTTCTACACAGAGAAAATCCAGACAACCGAGCAAACAGAGGAGGAGAACAAACAACCATCCAGACCCTCCCCAAATAAGGAAAACTCCTCACAAGCTATGGAA
>NW_025400915.1:0-2354 GCF_016433145.1 Gracilinanus agilis
TAGAGAAGAAAAAGAAATTGAAGATATTAAAATAGGCAGTGAGGAGACCAAGCTCTCACTCTTTGCAGATGATATGATGGTCTATTAAAAAAAATCCTAGAGAATCAACTAAAAAGCTAGTGGAAATAATTAACAACTTTAACAAAGTTGCAGGATACAAAATAAATGTACATAAATCATCAGCATTTCTAGATATTTCCAACACATCGCAGCAATAAGAGGTAGAAAGAGGAACACTATTTAAAAATCACCCTAGACAATATAAAATACTTAGGAATCTATCTGCCAAGACAAACAGGAATTATACAAACACAACTACAAAACCCTTTCCACTCAATTAAAACTAGATCTAAATAATTGGAAAAACATTGAGTGCCCATGGGTAGGACAAGCTAACATAATAAAAATGACCATCCTATTCAAATTAATTTACTTATTTAGTGCCATACTTATCAAACTACCAAAAACCTTTTTTTACTGAATTAGAAAAAAAGTATAACAAAGTTCATTTGGAAGATCCAAAAACCAATAATATCAAGGGAAATAATGAAAAAAAAATATGAAGGAAGGTGGCCTAGCAGTACCAGATGTTAAACTGTACTATAAAGCAGTAGTTATCAAAACAATATGGTACTGGTGAAGAGACAGAAGGGAAGATAAGTGTAATAGACTAGGGGTAAGCAACCTCAGAAGATAGTTTTTGATAAACCCAAAGAACCCAACTTTTGGGACAAAAACCCAGTATTTGACAAAAACTGCTGGGAAAATTGGAAAATGATATGGGAGAGATTGGGTCTAGATCAACATCTCACACCCTATACCATGATAAACTCAGAATGGGTGAATGACTTGAATACAAAGAAGGAAACTATAAGCAAATTAGATGAGCACAGAATAGTATACTTGTCAGATCTCTGGGAAAAGAAAGATTTTAAAAACAAGCAAGAAGTAGAAAAAATTACGAAATATAAAATAAATAATTTTGACTACATTAACTAAAAAGTTTTTGAACAGACAAAACTAATACTACCAAAATTAGAAGGGAAGCAACAAATTGGGAAAAAATCTTTATAACATAAAGCTCAGATAAATGGCTAATTATTCAAATATACAAGGAGCTAAATCAATTGCACAAAAAATCGAGCCATCCCCCAATTGATAAATGGTCAAAGGACATGAATAGGTAATTTTCAGATAAAGAAATCAAAACTATCAATAAGCACATGAGAAAGTACTCTAAATCTCTAATAATTAGAGAAATGCAAATCAAAACAACTCACACCTAGCAGATTGGCTAAAATGACAGCAGGGGAGAGTAATGATTGTTGGAGGGAATGTGGCAAACCTGGGACATTAATGCATTACTGGAGGAATTGTGAATTGATCCAACCATTCTGGATAGCAATTTGGAACTATGCTCAAAGGGCTTTAAAAGACTATCTGCCTTTTGATCCAGCCATAGCACTGCTTGGATTATATCCCAAAGAGATAATGAGGAAAAAGCCTTGTACAAAAATATTCATAACTGCGTTCTTCGTGGTGGAAAAAAATTGGAAAATGAGAGAATGTCCATTGATTGGGGAATGGCTGAACAAATTGTGGTATCTGTTGGTGATGGAATACTATTGTGCTCAAAGGAATAAAGAACTGGAGGAATTCCATGTGAACTGGAATGACCTCCAGGAATTGATGCAGAGTGAAAGGAGCAGATCCAGGAGAACATTGTACATAGTGACTGATACACTGTGGTATATTCAGACATAACAAATTTCTCTACTAGCAGCAATGCAAGAATCCAGAGCAAGGCTGAGGGACTTATGAGAAAGAAAACTAGCCACATTCAGAGGAAAAACTGTGGGAGGAGAAAGAAGGAGGAAAAATAACTGCTTGAACACTTGGGCTGATGAAGGTATTATTGGGGATGTAGACACTAAACGATAACTCTAGACCAGGGGCGACAACTTATGGCTCTTAAGCCATATATGGCTCTTTTGAGGGCCAGATATGGTTCTTTCTGCAGGAGCCATGAAGTCAATTTTTTTCAGGAGCTGTTACAGGAGCGAGCACTGTGAGCACTGTATGGCTCTCATGAAATTACATTTTAAAAAATTTGGCATTTAAGGCTCTCACGGCCAAAAAGGTTGCCAACCCCTGCTCTAGACAACTATCAATAATATGGAGGGCAGCTGGGTAGCTCAGTGGAGTGAGAGTCAGGCCTAGAGACAGGAGGTCCTAGGTTCAAACCCGGCCTCAGCCACTTCCCAGCTGTGTGACTCTGGGCAAGTCACTTGACCCCCATTGCCCACCCTTACCAATCTTCCACCTATGAGACAATACACTGAAGTACAAGGGTT
>NW_025400916.1:0-1574 GCF_016433145.1 Gracilinanus agilis
CACAGCTCCACCAGCAATGCATTAATGTCCCAATTTTGCCACATCCCTTCCAACATTCATTACTCTCCCCTTCTTTCATTTTAGCCAATCTGCTAGGTGTGGGGTGATACCTCAGAGTTGTTTTGATTTGCATTTGTCTAATTATTAGAGATTTGGAACACTTTATCATGTGCTTATTGATACTTTTGATTTCTTTACCTGAAAATTGCCTATTCATGTCTCTTGCCCATTTATCAATTGGGGAATGGCTTGATTTTTTATACAATTGCTTTAACTCCTTGTATATTTGAGTGATTAGACCCCTGTCAGACTTTTTTGTTACAAAGATTTTTTCCCAATTTGTTGTTTCCCTTCTGATTTTGACTACATTGTTTTAGTTAGTACAAAAACTTTTTAGTTTAATATAATCAAAACCATTTAATTTACATTTTGTAATTTTCTCTAACTCTTGCTTGGTTTTTAAAGTCTTTCCTTTCCCAGAGATCTGACAAGTATACTATTCTGTGTTCACTTAACATGTTTATAGTTTCCCTCTTTATATTCAAGTCATTCACCCATTCTGAATTTATCTTGGTGTAGGGTGTGAGATGTTGATCTAGACCTAATCTCTCCCATATTGTTTTCCAAATTTCCCAGCAGTTTTTGTCAAATAGAGGATTCATATCTCAAAAGTTAGGCTCCTTGGGTTTATCATACACTGTCTTGCTGATGTCATTTACCCCAAGTCTATTTAATTAATCCTCCTCTCTGTCTCTTAGCCAGTACCATATTGTTTTGATGACTGCTGCTTTATAGTATAGTTTAATATCTAATACTGCTAGGCTCCCTTCCTTCACATTTTTTTCATTATTTCCCTTGAAATTCTTGATCTTTTTTTATTCCAAATGAAATTTGTTATAATTTTTTCTAATTCAGTAAGGAAGTTTTTTGGTAGCTTGATAGGTATGGCGCTAAATAGGTAAATTAATTTGGGTAGAATTGTCATTTTTATTATGTTAGCTCGGCCTACCCATGAGCAATCAATGGCTTTCCAATTGTTTAGATCCACTTTTATTTGTTTGGAATGTGTTTTGTACTTGTTTTCATATAATTGCTGTGTTTCTTTTGCTGGATAGATTCCTAAGTATTTTATATTGTCTAGGGTGATTTTAAATGGTGTTTCTCTTTCTACTTCTTGCTGCTCTAGTGTGTTGGAAATGTATAGAAATGCTGATGATTTATGTGCATTCATTTTGTATCCTGCAACTTTGTTACAGTTGTTGATTATTTCTACAAGCTTCTTAGTTGATTCTCTAGAATTTTTTAAGTATACCATCATATCATCTGCAAAGAGTGATAGCTTAGTCTCCTCCTTGCCTATTTTGATACCTTCAATTTCTTTTTCTCCTCTAATTGCAACTGCTAGTGTTTCTAGTACTATGTTGAATAATAGAGGTGATAATGGGCATCCTTGTTTTACTCCTGATCTTATTGGGAAGGCTTCTAATTTATCCCCATTGCATATGATGTTTGTTGATGGTTTTAGGTATATACTGTTTATTATTTTTAGGAAAGGTCCTTCTATTCCTTTACTT
>NW_025400917.1:0-1575 GCF_016433145.1 Gracilinanus agilis
GATATTTATTTATACTTTAACTCATTTATATATTTATATAATATGTTTTATTATGTTATTCTAAAATATTAAATTATATATATAAATTAATATACAACTTCCAGAGAATTTTATTTCTAACCAGGGCATATGAACTATAGTCCTGACCACTGAATCTCAGAATTGGAAGGCATCTTAGAGGTAATATTGACCTGAAATCTATAGGTATTTATTGTCTTCATCTTATTACATTGTTGTTACCATGTTGGTTCTTTTTTTTCCTCTGCATATGGTTAATACAATTTTCTCTGAAATCTTCATACTTACTACTATTTTTAGAGCCATGATATGTCATTACTTTTGTATATCAAAATTTGTTCAGCCATTCCTCAATCAATGGATTCATATTTCCAGATTTTTGCTATTATGGATTGTCCTGCTATGAATAGGTTGGTACAAAAAGGATCCTTTCCCACTCCCCACCTCTTTCATTAATCTCCTTGAAGTACAAAATTAGGAATGGAATCACTGGATCCAAGCACAGGAATATTTAATAACTTTTCTAACAAATACAAATAATTTTCCAGAACAATTTGGACCAATTGATAACTCCATCAATAATGCGATGAATTTGGATAGAATATCCTCTCTAGTATAGATTTCAGTAAAGATTCTTTTCTGAGAAAATGTGAAAGTAATTCCTTCAAATCTTTAGTGAATTTTTTATTCCTAGTGACATTACTAGAAACAGCCCATCAGCCATGTTTAAAGAGAATGCTTATAGAAACTAAAGAATCTTTAGATAAAAAAATGAAGTTAGAGAATAATTTCAAGTGTGGGCCATATGATTTTTTGCAAGAGTTTGAAAATACAGCATTGTTTCTAAAAAGAAGAAAAAAAATCCCTCAGCAACCAAGATAACTCCTTGAAAGCTATTGCCCTATTCTGCGGTTAGGTTTCAGGAAGAAAGAAAAAGCTGAAAAAGTGGAAAGTATCAAACACCAACAGAACCTTCTCATTATCTCCTGACAACCTGCCTGCCTTTTCAGAGACTGGGCAGCATTTTCACAGATCAGTAAATATACTCTAGGGTTTTTTGTCTTTGAGTTTCTCAGCCCCCCTCCACCATTCCTGATAGAGCATGAAATACAAGGGAATCTAATATGTACCCCTCAGGCTTTCCGTGCCTGCAGACTGAAGAAAACAAGAGAGCCATAATCAAAGCTGATGCTACTCCTTTCCACTTATCAAGGATGATGACAGTAGCAACTCTCTTTTGTATTATAATGTGCTGTGGCCATGTTGTGAAGATGGGACAGGAAAGGGGTAGGACCAATTCCTGAGATGGACAAAACCTTAACAGAGATTCACACAGTAATTGCTCATAATTTGACCTAAAGTAGGTAAATGTTTGAAGGTCTTTCTATAGACACAAGATAAGAGAGAGAGGAGGGGAAAGTAAAAAGAGAAGGAAGGAGAAAAAGAAAGACAAAGAGACACAGAGAGTGGGGAAAGGGATGGAAAGAGGAGAAAAGAGAGGAGAGGAGAGGAGAGAAGAGGGGAGAGAGAGAGAGAGAGAGAGAGAGAGAGAGAGAG